>NC_080736.1:5805000-6067500 GCF_019097595.1 Hemibagrus wyckioides | reverse complement strand
GGTCATACACACATGGGCACGTGTGCACACACACACACACACACACACACACACGTTTGTTTTACTCTCCTTGTAAGAAACTTAATTTTATTAATTGATGTAATTATTACAGTAACTACTTCTAAGTTTCAGTCTCACCTTAACCTGAACCTCAGTATTTTTTATTTATAAAATTAAAACAGCTGTTTTTGTAATAAACAAAAACAAAAAACCAAACAAAAAGGTTGTTTTCTTCGTGGGGACCAGCCAACTGTGCTCACAGGGTCAAAAATGTCTTCCTTGTGAGGACATTTCTACATTACTGAGAAATAAACATACACACACACACACACAAACACACACACACACACACACACACAAATTATGGCCCCTTACTGTGGCCTTGTGCTGACATGTCTAACAGTCTGTACTGGACACTAAGAAGGGTCTGTTCAGCACCATAGTGTTTACACAGCATGTGTGTGTGTGTGTGTGTGTGTGCATATGTAAGTGAGAGAGACAGAGTGAGACAGACAGACAGAAAGAGTGCAGATCTGGGAGGTTAGGCTGCCATTTGTCTAAACAAGGTCAGTGCACACACACACACACACACACACACACATTGAGAGTGGCATTTACTGTAGTGTGCTGTATAAGGCCTTCCCTGCTCCTCATCAGCAGCGTGTCCTCCTGTTAACTCGAGCTCTGCCTGCATGAGGTCCATATTAAACACACCCTCAGGCTGAAAACATGGTGAAGCGCTTTTCTCTCTCTCTAACACACACACACACACACACAAATAACAAACCTGGGTGACCGAACAGACACCGAAAACTTGGATCGCACCAAATGTTAAGTGACATTGGGCTGAAATGAAACAAGCGCACTCAAAAAAAAAAAAGAATCAGTCGAATGAGTAATTATGCCAAATACACAGAAATCAATAAGCCAAGCTAAATACGACACACAGCAGCCCTCTGGCCCAGTAAAATGCATCTATGTGTGAAATTCGAGCCGTGTTTCTGTTTGCTGTCGGGTTACGCCTCTATGCGAAGAGACCGCCACGCATCGGAGCGACGATGCGGGCAACAACAAAATTCACCTCTTCACCTGCCGATCTCTTTGATTTCAACCAAACAGAACCATAATAACAAACCACCAGAAAATGTGATGACTGGATACAAATTGTCATTCTGCATTCGATTAAGCTCCGAATGTCCGACCTCAGAGTAAGAAGGCAGTCGAATTCCTACTCGGAAATACGAGAAGTTCTCCTCGACTCCGAGTGACATCAGGTCAACATGGCTGCTCACAGCATCGACACTACACAAAGCAGCACTTCTTTATGTTATACGAGTTATAACGTGCGAATTATTCGATTTTTTGCTAACATGAACGTGAACATAGCTTCAACACCTCGGAATAATAATTCTGACTTCCCACTTAAATGAAAACAAACCCACAATCACTGTATATCTGATGTGCTGCATGTTCACCTTCACCTTCACCAAGATTTTTGTCATTATGTAATTTAACTTCTCTAAATTTTTTCGTTATCTAATTGAACTTGCACAAACAAATCATCAAACGAATAAAAGACTGTAAAGCACAAGCTTGTGTGAAAGATACTCAGATTTTATGGTTGGAATAAAACACTGAAGATCAGCACAATTAGCGCGGACACACGAAGTCGACCTGTTGCACACGCACGTGACGTCTCTCTAGCGAGCCTGACAACAATGTCGAAGCTGTAACTCAACACCGTTCAGGACGGTGTAGGCCATCTTGGATTTCATGCTGCTGTTATCCAACACCGGGCTGCCCTGTGAGGACGCACAACACATGCCATGCATAACTGACGCTCTGACCTTTTTTATTTAGAAAAACTAGGATTATCCGTTAAACCGAAGCTTCCAAGGCAACCTTCCATCATGCTTGTGTGTGAACACTCACAATCCAATCGCGTTGTTTGAATGTTTGCGTATTGTCTGGCAAAAGTCTATTTGATTCTCCTCCCAGCATGGCTCCACCACGCCCCGGTTGAACTTCTTGTTTGCGCTCGCGTTTTCGTTGTCAACAAGGTGCTCCGCTGAAATCGTACATATATAGCGTGCAGGATGGTTGGATTATGTTCTCATACCACCTGCTTCAGAATTCCTGTTGCAGTAACAACACTGACACACCCTCTGTCCTTCTCTCACATCATATTGTCAAAGTATGAATAGTGAAAGTGGTCTAGCTTTACAAATAAGCCTAGATGTCATACAAATATGCTTTAGGCTGTATATCTAGGATCTTGGATGTTGAGCAATATGGAAGTGGAGTGCTTTATCCTGGTCACTGTGGATCTGGAGTCTCAGGCGGGAATACACAACCTAGATAGGAGCGCAATCCATCACACGTTCACAACGTAGTCAATCCACATACTGGCATGTTTTTGCGTGGCAGTAACCTGAGCGCAGGATCAAACCTGGGACACTGGAGCTGTGAGGACTCTACCTACCCACTGTGCCACCCTACTGCTGTTTTAATATTTTATAACCTACACTATACAACCACCTGACCATCACACACCACACATGTGCTTGAGGACCATCCCATTCCAGATTACGCTCTCATAATAAGCCTCACTCTTTTTCCTTTAGGCTTTCCACTAGAAGTTGCTCTGTGTGGATTTTTATTCAGCTACGAAAGCACTACTGAGATCAGGTGCTGATGATGCAGATGGTCAGACTTCCAGTTTATCCCAAAAGATGTTGAGTCAGAATCGAGGCTCTGCAGGACACTCGAGTTCGTCCACTCTAACCTTTAATCTCAACGCCACTGTCATGCTGGAACAGGTTTTGGGCCTCTTAGTTCCAGTGAAGTGAAATTCTAAAGCACACAACGACACATTCTATACAATTATGTGTGACTTGAGTTCTGAGAAGGCGAGCCGAGAGTCATGCAGCTTTTATTGTTATTTTAAACATATACAGTACAGTATACAGTATTCACAGTGTATATGGGTGTGACCCTCAGGTGAACGCATACGTTTGGCCATAATATGTATAATAATAAACAGCAAATATTGCTGTTAGGAAAGGTGTGTTTAATACACTTTAATACACACGTACAATCCAGCACTGTGTGCACTACAGACAATAGAAAGAATAATATCTGATATAATAATATATAAGAGGACAGACTAAGTGTACCTGTTTAACTGGCTAATTCGGTAGATATTGACTTGCTAGCTGAGGAAAAACAGAAATCTCTTTTATCAGAAATGGCAGATTGAGTCAGGCAGCTGGTAGACGTCTCATGGGTCTTTTCTTAAGGAAAAAAATGGGAGCAGAGCTCTACGGATTTGGGCAGATCTGTCGGCTGTGGTGAAGGCGGAGCTTGTTGAAAACGTGATGAAAAGCCAGAAACGAAACAAAATCTGAAAGAAACTAGTAAAGTTTATCAAGCTTTTACGTTGACGTGATTAGAGGCACTACACACTGCACCTTTAACAGCTAAAAATGTGAGCTAGGAAACGTGCGTGTGAGCGATGAAGACTAAAATGTGTTTCCATTTTATAGTTGTGGGATTCAAAAGGGCGTTTACTTCCTGTTTTAAGATGACTGACAAGAGGAAAAACAACACGTTTGTGTGCAGCTTAACACATAAAACATCTGATCGCTATTTAGATTATTCTAAGCATACACAAACGTTATGTTTTATGGAATCAGGGATACATGTGTATGAGACTGGTGATTGTGGTCAAATGAAGGTGGAAAAAAAAGCAGTGTGGTTAATATGTGCGTGTGTGTGTGTGTGTGTGTGTGCAGTGTGTGCATCGATGTGGGTTGCCTTTGTGCGTCTGTGTGTTTTTAACTGGCTTAATTATGTGTGCGCACACACAGGGATGCCTAAGCCAGATGGGCTAGGGACTTACATGTCTCTTAGCAACAGGTTTGCTGATTATGGTTTGCCCCCTGTAACTTTAGCCCTTGAGCAGAAAGCGAGAGAGAGAGAGAGAGAGAGAGAGAGAGAGAAACAGCAAGAGAGATAGAGAGACAGACAGACAGAGAGAGAGAGAGAGAGAGAGAGAGAGGGAGGGAGAAACAGTGTGTGTGTGTTTGAGAGAGAGAGAAAGAGAGAAACTGTGTGTGTGTGAGAGAGAGAGAGAGAGAGAGAGAGAAACAGTGTGTGTGTGTTTGAGAGAGAGAGAAAGAGAGACACTGTGTGTGTGTGTGTGTGAGAGAGAGAGAGAGAAACAATGTGTGTGTGTGTGTGAGAGAGAGAGAGAGAGAAATAATGCAAGAGAGATACAGAGAGAAACAGAAAGATAGACAAACAATGCGAGAGAAACAATACAAGAGAAAAACACAGAGCGAGAGAGAGAGAGAGAGAGAGAGACGGAGGGCTGTTGTAGGTGGATACGGAGCATTCCTCCTAGTTCTGTCCTGTGAATCAGACCAGTCCAAACACTCGGGGTAAACAGTGTCACTTTGTTTCGCTCGTGTTTGTCTGGCTACTGTATGACACACTCCTGCGGCCGCTGTTATGGCAGCTTTACATATGTTACATAACTCCAAACATATCCCACCATTCTCCAGCGTTTATGATGAGCGTTCTGTTGTCCTGCTCTTTCATTTTTCTCTAATGCTTTCTGTTTGTTTTGTGCTGAAAATATCTCTTCGGAAGAAGGGCCGTGTGTGACGTGTGGCTGACGCGGCTGAAGTGAAATTCCAGGCTGAAACTAACATTTTGCTGCAGTTTGTATTGTTTTCATTTGTTCCACAGCGCTGTCTAATTTTTCCATTCTCATTAGAAGCTGTTGATTTGTTTCTATCACAGCAGCTCTGTAGAAAAAAAAATGAATCCAAACCTGACGAGAGAGAAAATAAAAGCGAGGGGATTTACTACGTACAAAATTACAATTTCTAGACATTAAATGAAATGAAATATCACCAAATAATAATTAATAATAATTATTAATTAATTAATTATTACAAATAATAATTTCTTAAACACATCAGTACTGATTGGCAGTTTGTGACCAAACCTGCACATGATACATCATAGAAATGCCTCCTGGAAATGAGATATGATATTGTTTATTGTTTAAAAATGACTAACTAATAAATAATAAAAGCAGATAATAAAAGTACTAAATAAATTTCGAACTTAATTTATAAAATTTAGGAATTAAAAAAATAATAATAATTTTAAATCATTTTTACAATTTTTCTCTCTCTGTTAATTCATTTATATAATTTAAAAAAAAATAAAAATATATAAGCATTAAATAATTAATAATGTATTTTATAATAATAATTAATTCATTAGAAATAATTAATAACTAATGATTAACAATTAATACAAATATCTAAAATGATCTATTTTAAAAAAAACAATAATTATTTGCATTTATTTTCTTCAGCGCATCAATATTGTTTGTAAGCATGTTAGTGATACACATCGTGCATTGTAGAAATGCCTGCGAATGAATTTTTTTTTGTCATATCAACATCTAGTTATTGTTAGATTTATCTGGATATCTGACTCTATTCTACGAAAGACAGAAGACACGTGGTGCTCAGCTTCAGACAACAGGATGTGAGCAGACTGAAGGCTCGGTGCCCAGATATAAACAGAAGTCATCTATTTAAGTGGGATTGGTTTCATTTAGGAGGACCTGCTTAGTCGAAAATCAGCCTCAGTGTGCTGTAGCAATAACACAGCCTTCAACGGACGTCGTAAGCGGTCACAGTTCTTCAAAACTTACTTCGGAGAAGGGTCACCTGGAGGGTTTCGTGGAACCTGAACCAGTAAAATCAAACTCAAGAGGGTTCACGTGTTTACAACAAATCTATCTGTAGTACTGTAAAGCTACTGCTTTGCCTCATACTGACTACTGACCTGTCTCGCTTGCTCCTTACTCATTAACCAGGGTCGTCTAATGAGATGTGTGTGTGTGTGTGTGTGTGTGTGTAATGAGTTGTAACTTTAAGCCATTTATGCGCTAATTCAATGCAACGTTTGTGACGTTCTCAAGCAATAACCTTCTGACCCCACTGTGTCAGCGACTCAATCACCTTTAAGATGCTAATATCACGATGAGATGCAGCTACACACAATGTCTACACACAAGCACAGCGCAAACACACACTCATTAACTGGAGCACACTATGTGCACGGTGCTATGAGGCCTGGAGTAAACGAGCACACACGTACATGCTTTCCCACAGACACACACACAATTGTGCCAACTGGGGCAAATCTCTCTCTCTCTCTCTCTCCCTCTCTCAATCTCTCTCCACTGAGCTAAAAAGGGGAGCAGAAGTGGAAGTTTACAACTGTAGTCGAGAGCATGTCACAACAAGGAACGGAGGAATGCAAGCAGACTGTGGGGCAAACGAGACAGATGTATCCAACACACACACACACACACACACTGAACAGCCTTTTGAGGTTAAAATCCTTGCTGTGTTCTATTACAGAATGACTACTAACTTTGCCTGGTCAGATCTCCCCGAGTGATGGACTGAGAGAGAAGAAAAACAAAGGATGTGGTAGCTCAATGGTTAAGGTGTTGGACCACTGAAAGGTTGTGAGTTTAAATCCCAGGTCCACTAAGCTGCCAGTGCCGGGCCCTTGAGTAAGGCCCTTAACCCTCAATTGCTCGGTTGTATAAAATGAGACAAAATGTAAGTCACTCTGGATTAAGGGGGTCTGCCAAATGCCAGAAATGTAAAATGGCGATAATGACAGCAAGAGACGTAACAACAAGCAAACTCTTGTTCTGAATCTTTTCTGCATGTTAATTTCAGTGATATATCATGTATTCTTGTCATTAATATGAAGTTCGGTATACCGCAGTATACCAAAAAAAAACCGTGTGGGTTTAATTCTTTTGCTTGTTTGTGCTTTCAATGAAAAAAGCCCACATTGAGGCCAGATGGAAGTGATGTTATGTGATGAACTCACATCTTCAAACACTCCCACAGCTTGAACTCATCACGAAGACCATCACTCGCTGCAATTTCAGCTCAATTCCATCATCAGGTCACAGCAACACCATCGACTGGCTAACGGCACTTCCTGCCGCGAGGCCGTGTTTATCCTGGACGCTATTGATGTATCGCTGTTTTTATAATAACACTGAATTAGCTCTCCAGCCAGCCGAACAGAGCGAGCCGGTCCACGAGGTGGCCAAACAGAGAAAAGAGACCAGGCTGAGGGGTGTTTAGTAAACACACACACACTCCCATTCTCACACAACAAACACACAGTCACACATACACACAAACAAATAGCGTAACGCCTCGGCATGACGCTACACACTCATTAAATTCTAATCCAAATTTTTTTCGCTCACATACACAATCCTACACAGTACAACATGCAGGGAAATGCTGTTTATGACTGTCCTTGATTTAAAAATAGAGCCAATTAACACTAAGGTAAAAGGGTTAAAATGAGGTAAAGAATAAAAATAAACACAAATGAGATGGAATAAAATAAAACAGGAACATATAGGGGAAATACGGTGGAAAATTATAAAAAGACAATAAATATCTAAAAAATATAAAAAGTATCTGAATACAGCAGAACCTTGGCGTACAAATTTCATTCGTTCTAGAGTTCTTAATTTTTTATTGTGAAACAAATTTTCCCATAAGAAATAATGTAAATGTAGATAATCTGTTCCAGCCACCCAAAAATATTACCACTGCGAAGTGTATGTAAACTCCATGTCAAGGCTCCTCACAGGAAGTCATGCCACCAAGCTTGGGCTAAAAATAGAGGTTCTCGGATGTACGCGCAAGTTAGCCGGTGTTTGGTTCTGTTCGTTTATATATATATATATATATACACTATATTGCCAAAAGTATTCGCTCACCTGCCTTGACTCGCATATGAACTTAAGTGACATCCGATTCCTAATCCATAGGGTTCAATATGACGTCGGTCCACCCTTTGCAGCTATAACAGCTTCAACTCTTCTGGGAAGGCTGTCCACAAGGTTTAGGAGTGTGTTTATGGGAATTTTTGACCATTCTTCCAGAAGCGCATTTGTGAGGTCACACACTGATGTTGGACGAGAAGGCCTGGCTCTCAGTCTCCGCTCTAATTCATCCCAAAGGTGTTCTGTCGGGTTGAGGTCAGGACTCTGTGCAGGCCAGTCAAGTTCATCCACACCAGACTCTGTCATCCATGTCTTTATGGACCTTGCTTTGTGCACTGGTGCACAGTCATGTTGGAAGAGGAAGGGGCCAGCTCCAAACTGTTCCCACAAAGTTGGGAGCATGAAATTGTCCAAAATGTCTTGGTATGCTGAAGCATTCAGAGTTCCTTTCACTGGAACTAAGGGGCCAAGCCCAGCTCCTGAAAAACAACCCCACACTTGGCACAATGCAGTCAGACAAGTACCGTTCTCCTGGCAACCGCCAAACCCAGACTCGTCCATCAGATTGCCAGATGGAGAAGCGCGATTCGTCACTCCAGAGAACGCGTCTCCACTGCTCTAGAGTCCAGTGGCGTCGTGCTTTACACCACTGCATCCGACGCTTTGCATTGCACTTGGTGATGTATGGCTTGGATGCAGCTGCTCGGCCATGGAAACCCATTCCATGAAGCTCTCTGCGCACTGTTCTTGAGCTAATCTGAAGGCCACATGAAGTTTGGAGGTCTGTAGCGATTGACTCTGCAGAAAGTTGGCGACCTCTTCGCACTATGCACCTCAGCATCCGCTGACCCCGCTCCGTCAGTTTACGTGTCCTACCACTTCGTGGCTGAGTTGCTGTCGTTCCCAAACACTTCCACGTTCTTATAATACAGCTGACAGTTGACTGTGGAATATTTAGGAGCGAGGAAATTTCACGACTGGATTTGTTGCACAGGTGGCATCCTATCACAGTTCCACGCTGGAATTCACTGAGCTCCTGAGAGCGACCCATTCTTTCACAAATGTTTGTAAAAACAGTCTGCATGCCTAGGTGCTTGATTTTATACACCTGTGGCCATGGAAGTGATTGGAACACCTGATTCTGATTATTTGGATGGGTGAGTGAATACTTTTGGCAATATAGTGTATATATATATATATATATATATATATATATATATATATATATATATATATATATATATATATTGCTCAGAATGAAGTGAGCAAATTGGGCAGCTTTTATACCTACCTTGGTATAGACCTTCCCTCTTGTTCGGTATCCAAATGAATACCAAAAACAAGTACCCTTATTACCAGTACACTGGTACTCCATTCTGCTGGCGGAATAGAACACGACTTTTTCAATCAGCATAAACAAATGAATTATTTTATCGGCACAAGTCTAATCTAAAATGAGTCAGTTTTCAGTGTTTTCCCTCTGTTGGATAACCTTACACTGAATTTTAGTGGTTGAAGATAAACCCCTTCAAATTTTAGATGCTAATGAACAAGCACTTGGGGCATCTCAGAGAGAAGAAATACCAACATTTGTGTGGAAAAAAAATGTTTTTTGGAACATTTTTATGCCAATTCCAAATGACTATCTCAGGCTTGTCTCCCCAGATGAACTCATCATGTTTTTTCATTTCAAACCAAAATTCCTTTGCTCTGTAAGCTTTAAGTATCCTCACAGAAAACTCCTTGAACTCAACAATGCCATAACCTTGGCTGAGAGCAGGTGGCGTGTGGCTTATTGCTAAACAGCTATAAAGCTAACCACTATAGTGCTAAGCTGGAATTATGTATCCTCATTCACGGTGGAAGAGGAAGTGGGGAAAACGTTTATGTAATTACGCACTGCCTCTTCAAAGTGCTCAAAGAGCAGCAGTCGAACACAAACACACACTCACACAGCGTACAAAGTGAGGACAAACCTAACACCCCACATCCGGCACGGCAGACGTCTAATGTGGGGAATGTAGCTTAAACGTCGCTCGTAAAAAAACTAGAAATAACTAGACAGCAGACAAAAGAATACATGTGCATAATGGGTTAAGACTCGGCTCTGGTATTAACTGGTAACTGTGTGTATGAGAGGTTATTAAAAAAATCTTATACAGTATATACACATGCATATGATTTAAGGCGGAAACTAAAACGTTAAAATTTGATTCATTAAATCAGAAAGTTGGTATTATTCTTCTGAACCAATTATTTTTTAAAGAATCAGACGAATCTTCATTTCTTTAAAGCAATTCTTTTTAACAAATCAGTCAAATAGGTTCACCAGTCCATCTGAATCAAACTCTGTGTGCTGAAGTTTGAGAGAATCGTTTCTTTAAACCGATTCTTTTTAACGAATCAGTCAAATAGGTTCACCAGTCCATCTGAATCAAACTCTGTGTGCTGAAGTTTGAGAGAATCGTTTCTTTAAACCGATTCTTTTTAACGAATCAGTCAAATAGGTTCACCAGTCCATCTGAATCAAACTCTGTGTGCTGAAGTTTGAGAGAATCGTTTCTTTAAACCGATTCTTTTTAACGAATCAGTCAAATAGGTTCACCAGTCCATCTGAATCAAACTCTGTGTGCTGAAGTTTGAGAGAATCGTTTCTTTAAACCGATTCTTTTTAACGAATCAGTCAAATAGGTTCACCAGTCCATCTGAATCAAACTCTGTGTGCTGAAGTTTGAGAGAATCGTTTCTTTAAACCGATTCTTTTTAACGAATCAGTCAAATAGGTTCACCAGTCAAAGTACGTGTTGAAAGAATCATTCGTTTTGAACCGATTCTTTTGAATGAATCAGTCCAATCAGTTCATATGAATCAAACTGTGAATGGATTAGACTGAAAGAATCAGTTCATCAACTGAATCAAGCTCCTTATTACTATTGAGTACATTTGGCCCCAGGGTATGCATTGACACACACACACACACTGTTTCTCTCTGCTTTGTCCTCATTAGATTGCTGACTGTAGGTGTGAATGCAGCTCTTTGAGAGCAGGCCAAGCAGCAGCAGACTTGTGATGAATCAAGGAAGCTTTTACCGAGATTAGGATCAAAATAATAAAATATTCATTCTCTACACTGTCCATAGTAATCCCACGGGACCAAGATTAACCTAACCTTAGATTTAGTTCCTCTGAGACTTTCACTTAACTGCCACTTAACCCTCACAGGGTGGAGTAATGTGACCGTCAAGGGATAACAAAAGTTACTTAGACAAATTATGAGTAGAAAAATGCTTGTGTAGATGAAAATCATCCGTTCCAAATAATATGGTGATTTTTGTATTAAGATATTTTAATTTCATGCTTTGCGTAGTATACAAGACACGCTGTAGCGTGCAAGAAAGCATGTTTTATTGAGTCATGTTTTCAAAACAAACACAAATTTAGAGAAATGATATAAGGATTGTGGGTCAGACATGCACAGTACGCATATTTTTTATTTATATTTTACCTATATTTGTATTTCCTTGTGTGTAAATATATGACATAACCTTATTAGCATCTTCAGTACAAAATCTGTAGAGAAGAAAAAATACCACAAGCAAATAATAACCTCAATCTAACCGGTATCGTATCAGTTCCTCCAGGATTTATGGCAAAATCAAAGAAACTAATGTCAAGAATATTTTGTACAGCTTGTAATTCTTCATAATTGCAGCAAAGGTTTGGGTCAAGACGTGTCATGTGACTTCATCACAACATGCATTCAGCCAAAGCCCTGTTCGATTCACGGGTACAGCTATCATAGAAAGTCATTACATATGTGTCTTCACTTGTAGGAGAGAAAGAAAATAGGAGTCTAAAAAATTAGAAAAGAGTAGAAGAGAGTCTTGTATTTGGAATTTTTACTACTTCAATTGCAAAACAACAATAAGCACAAATAATTTTAGAAATAGCTGCAGCAAAATCAAACATTTTCGGGCCACAAGAATCACAAAACAACTCCGGAGGTATTGACTGATAGCCACATTTGCTGCTTCTTTTAAATATCATACACTAAATCAGCTCAATGTTCAATATCGATTCTCCACAGTAGCAGTGATTACAAATCAAAACACATGATTTTAAACACTAGGTGTTAATTAGGTTTTATTTTTCGGCAGGTAAAAACAACATATAGCGTCTGTTTTCCTATCAAAATTGAACTGAAATAAAGCCAGTGCCTATCTAGCTGGACTTAAATGACCCTGCAGAGATTCGTTCTAGCGCTTCATTCCCAGTGGTCCACTGAATACGGCACGTGATCCATCCAAACAAATCTATCCAAATCACATCAGCTGCTTTGCATACAGCAGAAACGCTGGCCTTATTCGTGCTACTCTTCTGCGCTTGATTCATTCAAAGCTTTCAGCATGGCACACGCTCTGAGGACTTATTCGCTGCAGTCTGACCTACTGTTCTGAAATATATTGAGATTTTAAGGAAGCAGCTGCACTCGTCCATTTAAATCCGAAATGAAAGCGAGGCTTTGTAAAAGACAAACTCGTCCTCATTGAACAGGTAACAGGACACTCTGCGTGCTTACATCACTGCCGGCAGGTGGCTGGTTGCCACGGAGACTCACCTTGACGACAGGGTGTCCGCCGGAGGCTGCTTTGACGGCTCCTCGGCTGCCCTCGGTCTCGTAGTGTGCCCGGTGGTGGGCTTTAGGATGCACCTCTATCTTCAGCTCAAACTGATTGTACTGACTCGGCAAGGGCCAGTCCAGGGGGGGCAGGGAGGACGTCCTACACACACACACACACACACACACACACACACACACACACACACACACAAACATTTATAATTGTACTAGCCTTCTTAGGATATGAATTCCCATTTATTAATTAGAAAATTCCTATAAAATTAATAAAAAAAGTCAATTTATTTGAACTCTTTTATCCCGAGTGACTGATAAGTGAGCAGTCGAGGGTCAAGAGAGTCAGGTGTAACGACAGATCCAAACATCTGAGCTTCTCATGAATAAAAATAAAGAAACAGCTGGCTGAGAAATTATTGGTTTTATACAAATCCTTTAACAGGATTTTAAAAACATTCGATCATTTTGCACTCCTCCAGAACCGCTTTGTTGCGTGATCAAAATAAAGACACTCTTAAGATCATTTTTAATAGTCAGGTTCAGTTCATCATAATGGTTCACATTATCGTGTGACATCTTCTGCCTGTAAATATGTTGTATAGTCTAATTTATTAAGTCCTCCAGGATCCTCGTAAGGAAAGGCGGAATAAAAATGAACGAATAAATAAATAAAAATGAAATTCCATTTCAGTAAAATCTTACGTATCCTGTAACTGTTTAAAATGGAGGCCATAAAGTGACAGGAAGTGCCTGGCTCTATTTCCATTTAAAAGCTTAAATGAGATCTTAAGTTAACAAAAATGATAACAAAAAATCCATCCATCCTTCCACCCATCCACCCAACCATCCATCCTTCCACCCATCCATCCATCCATCCATCCATCCATCATCTGTATGTCCACCTGTTATCTATCTATCTTTCTATCCATCTAACCCCAACAACCTGCGATAAAATGTAATTATTGTCATACGAAGGCATAATGTCAGCACATACTTCTGAGTGGCACATAAAAATCTGGTGGATGTTCTACCTCATCCCCCAAAATCCCACATCTCAGAGCCGTGGCTCGGCGGTTACAGGCACTAATCTGCTGAATGAAAGACTGCTGGTAAAAAATCTCAGAAGGGGGTTTGCCCACGACTGAGGCATATTACCTCAAGTTGTTTCAGGAACGCTGGAATATTCCAGGAAATGAAATAAAGTGCTGTGTACAAACTACATGTGAGGCACTTTGTGGAGGAAAAAGTGGCTACTAAATGACAGTAATGGATGGGTGAAGTGGAGCAGAGCGTGAATCACATGACCCGGGACTCCATACAGGAGCACATCCTCACTGAGCCACTAGCAGGTAAATCAGAGACCCTGAAAAGAACATGTGATGAAATATGGGTTGAGAATAAATTATATCTCAATCACTGCTCTACAAAAATCACTTGGTGTGGAGATGTAAGGATGGAAGCGTTAGTGTGTCTGTGTGTGTGTGTGTGTCTTTTATGTGTCTTGTTTACTTCCAGGTTAACGGTTTAACTAAAGCCAATGCTAAAAACTTCGAGAATTCAAACAATGTTGTCATTCAAAGCGCACATTTTTTTCCGTTCCTAAACCAGGAATGCTCAGTGATTAAAACAGGTAAATCCCAGGGAGTGGGTGTGTGTGTGTGTGTGTGTGTGTGTTAAATGAGTGTGTATATATTGGCCTCAGTGTGTGTTTTGCTTTCTTCTGGCACTCTGTAATAGTCTGTGTATTAAACTGCAAACTCGATGGCAAGCAAATTTTTACCGCAAATTTCCTCTAGGCCTAAACCTCACCTAAGTGACTCCTTTATGCCAAAGCTTAGATAAACACACACTCACACACACACACACACACACACACACTCATGTGAGAACAAGTACAGTCACAAATATTAGCCTGAAATCACCCTTTTAAAAAAATTTATTTCTAAGCAAAATCTCTACGTCTTTGTTGAAGCTCTGGCGCAAAACGCATTCCGGAAAAATAAGGGAATGATGGAAATAGACAGGGGTTGATATTTCCATGGGGAAAAAAGAAAAGAAAAGAAAAGAAAAGAAAAGAAAAGAAAAGAAAAGAAAAGAAAAGAAAAGAAAAGAAAAGAAAAGAAAAGAAAAGAAAAGAAAAGAAAAGAAAAGAAAAGAAAAGAAAAGGCATATGTTTCTGACATTTTGGTCAATAAGGAGTGTGTGTGTTAGTCATGCAGGCTGATCAGGCAGAGCAGAAGAGACAGATAGCACAGGAACTGACCTGTTATAAGCTGTTATAAGCAGTTGGACTTGGAGGACAGAAACATTACGGATCATTTGATTTATCTTTAATAGAACAGAATAGTGAACAATCATAATGTTCACTATTCTGTTCACTAGATAGTCTATCTATCTATCTATCTATCTATCTATCTATCTATCTATCTATCTATCTATCTATCTATCTAGTCTGTCTGTCTGTCTGTCTGTCTACCTATCCATCCATCCATCCATCCACCCATCCATCCATTTGTCTATCTATCATTGGTATGTCCACCTGTTATCTATCTATCTATCTATCTATCTATCTATCTATCTATCTATCTATCTATCTATCTATCTATCTATCTATCCAACTCTGTCTATCTATCTATCTATCTAACCATCCAACTCTGTCTATCTATCTATCTATCTATCTATCTATCTATCTATCTATCTATCTATCTATCTATCTATCTATCTATCCAACTCTGTCTGTCTATCTATCTATCTATCTATCTATCTATCTATCTATCTATCTATCTATCTATCTATCTATCTATCCAACTCTGTCTATCTATCTATCTATCTATCTATCTATCTATCTATCTATCTATCTATCTATCTATCTGTCTGTCTGTCTGTCTGTCTGTCTGTCTGTCTGTCTGTCTACCTATCTATCCATCCATCCATCCATCCACCCATCCATCCATTTGTCTATCTATCATTGGTATGTCCACCTGCTATCTATCTATCTATCTATCTATCTATCTATCTATCTATCTATCTATCTATCTATCTATCTATCTATCTATCTATCTATCCGTCTCTCTGCCCATCCATCCATGTATTCTGGAATATATAATTAATTACATATAAAGAATTAGAAACCCAGATGCAGGTCTTAAATTGAGATATATGCTGTGTAGAAAAAAAAAATGAAATTCTGACCTTTAATGAATTCACAATTCAATCACAAGCTTTTAAATTGAGTGACATCTAGTTCCACAAGACGTCTAACATTTTCAATGGAATCTCTAACGTTACTGAAGCAAACAGAGCCAAAAACACCTACTTTCACCGAAAGAGGCAATCTGACTAACCTGACAGACGACTGGCTAGACTTTTTACTGCCTACGCATTGTGATTGTTTTTAATCCAGTGACTACTGTTGCCAAAAAAAGGAATTAGTGCCGGTTTTTGGTCGTGTCCATATTCAGCAGTGAACGTCTTCATCATGTCGCACTCCACTGTGATGATTAATGGTTCATACAAAAATACACTTAGGGTGTTAAGAATTTGTAGTTTTTCATAAACATTTCTGTTTTTTATCTAGCCTACAAGGGGGAAAAACCTTCATAGAAAGGTTAAATGTTGATATCAAACCCATTCTGCTCTTGGAGATGGAACCAAGTACTTGCTTATAAGCAGCTAATACAGTAATACCTCACACATCCGCGGGGTTACGTTCCAGGACCCATCGCGAATGATGTTAATGCTCTGTGATTGGCTACTTCCAACCCTTCCAGCCAATAGTGTGTTGTAATGGCTGTACTGTACGTATGTGATATCATTAAAATAACATTTGTATTTTATTTATATTGATATTTTGTTGATTTCACTTTTATATTTATATTACTAAATTAATAAACTAAATTTTTCTTAATAATTTCGCATTAAATTGACACGAAATTAGCTGTAAAAACAGCTGTGAAAAATTAAACCTTCCTTTTATTGTTATTTGACTGCATTAATAGTGATATAATCGCACAGTTTATTATGCAATTATATAATTATAATAATTCAATGCAATTATATTATTATAATAATTATTTTCCAAACACCTTGACAAAAGTTCCTCAGTCATTCTTAAAATATATAATCAATTTAATTTCAGTACAAATAGCTTTCTCCTCAAGCTATTATTTCCTTTTCCGCCATGTCCCGACTATCACTCCCAGTCTCTATCGCTCATGTGAAGACCCAGGAGAGGAAGTATGTGATGGTAACCGTAGCTAGTTTGAAGGTCAGGGGAATCCTAGGGCTCAGGAACAGCGAGCTGGTTTGCCCAGTGGCCTACAAAGTGCACCGTGTTTCACTTAAATCCAGCCATCCAACCCTCGTGAAATACAAAACACACACTGTTTCTCCGTCCCCGACCGATTCTCCGGGCTCTCAGTGCTTTAATATGACAAGATTAACCCAGCATGGACGCGTGAGTGTGTGTGGACCATGGTGTGTGTGCTATTGTAGAGGTGTGTTCTGCTAAGCCATGTATTCAAAGATATCTCAGAAGTCTCCACACTGCAGAGAAGCTGCCTCACTGCCAACAGTTCCACACAGACCATCTGCTCTGAAAGCCAGGCTTCCAGAGTCTCTTTCACTCTTACACACACACACACACACACACACACAGCAGGAGCAGGTCTGGTTGCTGGGGCTGAAGGATCAGATGGCAAGATCATGTATCATGTCAGTGTTGTATGCGAGTATAGCTGTGATGGGATTAGGCTGAACAGACACAGAGCGCAGACTCGCCTGACTGGAGCTTTCACAACCTGTTTGTGTAGAGGAGCTGACAGCGAACGCAAAAAATGGATGTGTGTGTATGGGTGAGAGAGAGAGACAGAGAGAAAGAGGGAGAGAGAAAGAGAGAAAATAGGGGCAGCATGAAACAGCGAGAGTGTGTGTGAGAGAGAGAGAGAGAGTGAGAGAGAAAGAGGAGCAGCATGAAACGGTGAGAGTGAGTGAGTCAAAGAAGAGAGAGAGCAAGAAAGAGAGAGAGAGAGAGAGAGAGAGAGAGAGAGAGAGAGAGAGAGAGAGTGAGTGAGAGAGGATCATTTCATGTGTGAGGCCAGGACCTTTAAGTGCTCGTCGTTGATTTATAGTTATAGAGGCCAGTGCGCACACACACACACACACACACACACACAAAGTTTACATTGCAAAATCATACAGCAATACATTATTATTCATTTTCAGATTCATTCATCAAGTATCTGTGCACAAATGTGTGTGTGTGTGTGTGTGTGTGTGTGTGTGTAACACTCTACACATTACTATTTCAATCTAATCTAATATTATTCAATATGTGAGTCAAAGTATATTAGAGTTCCTTGAGGGATTTAACCAGCTCAGTAACATTCATGTTATTCTGGCCTATGACCTCTCCTTTAACCCTACAAAGCAACAAACTCTGACCTTTAACTTTGACCTTTAACCGGGTCCGCTGTTTGCTAAGCACTGGGCGCTTTCTGACTAAGTAAATAAATCAAAAATGATTCTCATAATACCAGTTGAAAATCTTTTTTACTGTCTTTTCCTGTTTTATTTTTTCCCCTGTATTTCGCATATTTTCTTCCTCTCATTAGCCCTACACAGATGGGATTAGTTTCACTCACTGATGTCACGTCAAACATTTTTACACGTCTCCCCCGAGATAAAACTCTCGCGTCTGGATGGCAATCAAACGGACGTGGGAGTGAGCGAGTGTGCTTCCACAGGGTTGGTTTTCCTACAAAACCAGATGTTTGTGTCACACATGAGTGATTTGGGAAGTGTTTAATAGGGACATGTACACTACACGATGAAACATGGCAAGCAGTCAGAGTCTTGTTTCAGTGTAAGATCTGCCTGCAGAACCAGATGAAACGTTACTAGACCACCAGGGTTTCATTTCATCTGAGAGAAAAACACTGACCTGACTGTTTCAGATGGAATTAAAATGTCAGAGTGGCATCTGCTAATCAGGGAATTTCTCCTGGATGCTGTATGAATGGAATATCAGCCGAATAGCACGAAGGTCTTACTTTCAATCTCCTCTATTTCTTATTCAATTCTTCTTATAGTATTTTCTCTCCTTTCCTTCCTTCCTTCCTTCCTTCCTCCCTCCCTCCATTTTTTCCCCAGCTTCCTTCCTCCCTTCCTCCCTCTCTCTGGACCTTTCTTCCTCCCTCCATTTTTTCCCCAGCTTCCTTCCTTCCTTCCTTCCTTCCTTCCTTCCTTCCTTCCTTCATTCCTTCCTTCCTCTCTCTGTACCTTTCATCCTCCCTCCATTTTTTCTCCAGCTTCCTTCCTTCCTTCCTTCCTCTATTTCTTTCTCCCTCAGTTTCATTCCTTCCTTTCTTTTGTTCCTAATCCTCTGTCCCATCACAGCTTCCTTCCATCATTCTTTCATTCCTTCCATCCTCCCTTCCTTCCATCTTTCCTTCATCCATCTCTTTCCCCTTGCTTCCTACCTAGCTTCCTTCCTTTCTCCCTTCCTTCCTTCTCCCTTACTTACTTCATCCATCCATCTCTTTCTTCCTTCCTTCCCTCCTCCATTCCTTACTTACTTCCTTCCTTCCTTCCTTCCATCATTCCTCCCTTCCTTCATTCTCCCCTACTTCCTTCATCCATCCATCCATCCATCTATCCATCCATCCATCCATCCATCCATCTCTTCCTTCCTTCCTTCCTTCCATCTTTCCTTCCTCCATTTCTTCCTTGCTCCATCCCTCCCTCCTTTACTTCCTTCATCCATCTCTTTCCCCTTCCTCCCTACCTTCCTTCCTTCCTTCCTTCCTCCATTTCTTTCCCCTTCCTTCCTACCTAGCTTCCTTCCTTTCTCCCTTCCTTAAATCCTTCCTTCCTTCTCCCTTACTTACTTCATCCATCCATCTCTTTCTTCCTTCCTTCCCTCCTCCATTCCTTCATTCCTTCCTACCATTATTCCTCCCTTCCTTCCTTCTCCCCTTCCTTCCTTCCTTCCTCCATCCATCTCGTTATTCCTTCCTTCCTTCCTTCCTCCATCCATCTCGTTATTCCTTCCTTCCTTCCTTCCTTCCTTCCTTCCTTCCTTCCTTCCTTCCTCCATCCATCTCGTTATTCCTTCCTTCCTTCCTCCATTCATTCCTCATCAGTGTTCTACAAGCACTGTCTATTCTCACCAGGAAATGCAAATCTAGTTTAATATGCTCAGAAATTAACTGGTATTTTAGTTAAATGAGACTTTAAAGCTACAGCAGTAAGATTCTTAAGCACAAAAAACACAGTAGAGACTCAGAGTCCTCCAAAATGTGTCATCTAAAGGAATAATTAAAGTGAATAAAACTTTCCTTTCCATTTTACTGTGTTCATGTTTGACATGTTTGTCACACTTCCTTTCACACACACACACACACACACACACACTGCTCTCTGCTCTTTCACTGATTTGAACTACACAATGAAACTTAAATATTAATACAATTGAGACTATGGTGTTTAAGATGCTAAGAGTTATCATTGTGTGTTTGTCTTTTAGCTAGTGCACTAAAGTTAGCTTGCGACCTACTTGGTGACCCTGCAGTGATCCTGCAATGCTGTGTTTGTAGTCTAATTACGTTCTTTTTTGCAAAATCAGAACACAAAAAGAAATCCAAAGCTGAAACACACTGCTTTCTTCCAGACACAATGACACAGACACCACATGACAGCTGTGAATTACTGCTTTACAATTGCAGGATTCCCAGAGCAACTCACAACGACTCAGGAACATCACAGTATTTTTGTTCTCTCCCCGACATCAGACTTGATTAGTCAAAGCAATTCGATTTATCACCCTGCATATATGTGAGAAACAGTTATGCAGAATGTGTCTGTAGGGTTTCTTTTACCTGAAAATAGGTGTATGTCCTGGCTTGGGTTTGTTCCAGGTGAAATGAGAGGGAACAGAAAGGAATTGCTCGCCAGCTCCATCTTTTTTCAGTCCGTGCATGGATTCATCCGCCGGGGAATCGCGAAGCGGGGAGATATTTCCCGAATTGTCCATACTGAGATCGGTTTTCGCGGTCTGTAGGGTAGCTGAACAGTCCTGTGATGTCTTCCTGGTCTTGGACGGGATGTCAGGGTCTGGGGTGCAGCACTGGAAGGATGCTATATCTATAGGACTGCCGATCCAGGTGTCCTCGGTGACGCTGCCTCTGGGCGAGGGGCCTGGGGTTGGTGTTGGAGAGTGATGTGGCGATCCGGAATAGCAGATATCGGCACTGGAGTGGCGCCGCTTACCGCAAGGCGACGTGGGCCGTGAGGATGGACGTGAAGGCGGCCGTGGGCTGAGCCAATTCTCGTCAGTGACGCTGGTGCGTGGTGAGTGGCATGGTGACTGACGTGGAGAGAGAGAGTGGGTGTGTGGGTGGGAGAGTGACGGGGCGTAACCGGGATGGTGGGGGTGATGGTGCTGTTGTTGCCATTGCTCCTCCAGTGGGGCACCCTGTGGCGAAGCCAGAGGAGATCCCAGCGTGAAACGCGCCGCTGCTTCATTCAGCTCTGAATCCACGTCATCATACACGTGAGAGATGGACTCACATGACGAAGCGTCTGAGAACCAGCTACGTGATGACAAGCTGCTGCAGGGGCTTGGGCTCAGTGATGAATCGCGGTATGAGTGATCCAGGGGCAAATACAGGTGGTCCCGAGACAGTGGTGGCTCGTGGAAATCCCCATCCACACCTTTGGACCGAAGGTCAGCCTCATTCCCATCGAGCTCTTGCTGGCAGCTTGGGGAGATGGAGGTGATCTGGATGCTTGGGCATTCGAAGGCCTTGGGGGGCCGACCTGCACCTCCTCCACCTCCACTGGGGGACTCATAGCTGGGCTCAAAGGGCTTGTGAAGAGGCTGCAATGTAGGAGAAGTAGAGATGAGCTGGGAGTGAGGCTGGACTCCATGCCTATGGTCACCTAGGGTCTGGTTCACCACTGGTGGAGGCTGACCCACGTTCAGGATGTAGAACGATGTGGTGTCATCCGGCACAAGTTCTGAAAAGAGAGTAAGAAGAAAAAGAGACTAAGCTGATTTTTTTGAATGATCTTCTTTATAATGATGATGATGATGATTAATTACTAGAATTCATAATAATCTAACATCTAATGTGTGCATTTTATGAAGTCCATTATCCCAAGTGTGCAATATAGTGCAATATCCCAATATTTCCAGAAAGAAGTTGTGGGGAAACGATGCCCTGGTCGTATTTTAGGGTACAGTGGAACCCTAGCATACGAATGCCCTTCCTCATGGATTTTCGCCTTAAGGCATACAAAGCATTTTCAGCATAGAAACAAAAATGGCAGCTAAGTTGCGCATACGTCTGGGAGCCGTTTAAAACTTGTTTGGGTGAAAACCCAAGCGAAGCCAACCAAAGCAAGTTTATTAATTGTTTAGAAAGAGTCAACCCATGATACCAACGTTGCCTTCGTCATCCGTTCAAAAGCTAGGTGATTTTTCACACCTTATTTTGTCGACAGATTGGTGGCGTGGGTGGTCTGTTCTATTTTTAGCCCAAGCTTGGTTGCACGACTTCCTGTCAGGACCCAATGCTTGGTTTGGGTCAGTTCTTTGTAAGCAGCCACACAGTTTACATACTCTTCATATTGGTAATATTTTTGGGTGGCTGGAACGGATTATCTGCATTTACATTATTTCTTATGGGAAAATTCATTTCGCAATTCAAATTTTCGCCTTAAGAACTCGCCTCCAGAACGAATTAAATTCGTATGCCGAGGTTCCACTGTATGTACAATAACAGAATGATCTCCACATAAGATATAGAGCAGATACACACAACCAATACCTTCTATGCACATAGTGATGCATGGAAAAAGTGACAGAATAATGAGAGTAAATGACTGTATAAAGGTGACAGAAATTACGAGGTCTGGTCAGGGCCGAGGCAGATATCGTCCATCGAGGCAGATATTGTCCAATCACAGTGCGAAGATAGATGATAAAACAAGGCTTGTCTTCGTGTACCAAAAATTAAGGTTGACGTATTCAATAAACATAATAGCTCATTACCGATTACGCAAAAACATTGTTGTGAAGAAAATAAAGGTTAGAGAAAAGGTCACACACGATGGCCTGAAGCTAATGGGCAGGACTAGTTGAGAACATTAAAACATCAAGGCATAAAAAAGTTCTGATGCAATTGTACCGCAATTATAAGGCGGGGAAGCAGTGACTGAAAACAGCGAATGAACATACTGTGACCTGATCTACTGGTTAGATATAGAGAAAATAAAGTCAGAACAGGTCTAGAGCTGCTGGCTCTCCCATGTTACTGAAGCACGCTGGTGACCGCGATCACGGCCTAACCTGCTGACAGCGACACGTCAGCATGGCACATGGCCGAGCAAACCACCGCTCAGGAAGTTCATTCCACAGGTAGACAGGATACAGGAGAGGTATTTACAGCTGTTAGCAGCTGTGTTTTACGCAATATTATGTAGATGTCAGAAAGAACAGTGCTGAGTGTTGGAAGCGGTCTCTCCATACATGGAGACTGATGCCTTCTTTGTTTTCTTAAGATGTTGGATGTTGATCCAGGCAGCAAATCAAGCCGACCGTTCCCTGTAGTGTGAGCGTGGCTAATATGCCGTATGTCTCTATCTTTCAAGGCCGGACTCCCAGGGGACTGATAAGACAGATTAAAGCAAACAACCAAGCAGATCTCCCCCTCCTCTCACTCTCTCTCTCCATCTCTCTCTCCTTTATTGGAGTGCTTTTACGTTGTCCTTGTTCAGAGAAGAATTCAGTTGTCTACAAACAAGCCACCAGGGAATCCGTCCAGACCACAACTCTCGGCCCGGGTCAACAAAGAAGGTACATGTGGTGTACAAACATTTCTCATCTCTCTACACCAGCGGGAGGAAGCAAAAACGTCCTTCTGGACAACTCGATAAAGTCAGAGAGGAAGAGTGTAAAGACGTGTACAGGAATATGGGAAATCATTGGAGGCAAACTGCTGCGCATAAGTTCATATTTAGAATTGGAATGTCAGCATGCCTAAAACCAGGAAGCACACCCACTTACTCACACACACACACACACACACCTCCCCGCCCATCAAGTTGGGAAATACATTCAAACACAGGCACATGATTCAGTCTGTCACCACTACATGGTAACCGGCTCTATTTATAACATCAGTTAAAGAGCACTGCGGCGCACGCACACACACACACACACACACACACTTTTGTCTTACTATCCTCGTGAGGACCTTTCATTGACATACTTACCTATACAGCTACACCTACACATATATATCTAACCTCAGAAGCCTTTTAGCTCTTTAAGCCCCAAACAAACAAACAAATTTTATTTTTACGTGAGGTCCAGCGAAATGTCTATATGTTCAAAACTGTCAAATATTGCTATCTTTGTGGGGGCATTTGGTCCCAGCCAAGACAAACACACACACACACACACACACATACACACACATACACACACATACTTTTGTCTTACTATTTTTCACTGAGCACCAGTGAAATGTCCCTATATAAAATGTCCCCCAAACTATCAAGGATATCCCTATCTTTGTGAGGATCGTTTGGTCCCAGCAAAGACACACACACACACACACACACACTTTTGTCTTACTATCCTTGTGAGGACATTTCATTGGCCTTTCATTACATATCTATACAGCTAGTTAACACTATGCCTCCACATATATCTAACCTCAGAAGGCATTAAGCTCTTTAAGCCCCAAACAAACAAACAAACAAACAAACAAACATGTTTTTAAAATGAGCACCAGTGAAATGTCCCTATATAAAATGTCCCCCAAACTATCAAGGATATCCCTATCTTTGTGAGGATCGTTTGGTCCCAGCAAAGACACACACACACACACACTTTTGTCTTACTATCCTTGTGAGGACCTTTCATTGGCCTTTCATTACATATCAATACAGCTAGTTAACACTATGCCTCCACATATATCTAACCTCAGAAGGCATTAAGCTCTTTAAGCCCCAAACAAACAAACAAACAAACATGTTTTTAAAATGAGCACCAGTGAAATGTCCCTATATAAAATGTCCCCCAAACTATCAAGGATATCCCTATCTTTGTGAGGATCGTTTGGTCCCAGCCAACACACACACACACACACTTTTGTCTTACTATCCTTGTGAGGACTTTTAATTGACATACTTATCTATACAGCTAGTTATCACTATGCCTACACATACATATCTAACCTCAGAAGCCTTTTAGCTCTTTAAGCCCCAAACAAACAAACAAACAGGTCCCTATATAAAATGTCCCCCAAACTATCAAGGATATCCCTATCTTTGTGAGGATCGTTTGGTCCCAGCCAGGACACACACACACACACACACACACACACACACACACTATATTAGATGCCATTGCTGATGTCCAGTGACTGGCTGGACCACTAGCCCTGTAGCCATTTAACATTTAGCAACATAAACCTGATTATATTTCAATAATCATAACCATGTCAATCTCTGTTACTTTCAATGAATCACAAGCATGCAAGTAATAACACACTGACGTTGTCTATTTAAACACATAAAAGCAAGCAACATGTGATAATCCTTTTGACCAGCACTCACACTCTGAGAAGTCTGATAAATATGGAACAGTCTCTCTCTCTCTCTCTCTCTCCCGCTCTCTTGTAATGGATTTATTTATAGCAGCCCCACATGACCCGCATGTCACAAGACATCCGTATCCGTGACAACAGAGCTTAGTGGACAGAAGGGACAGAAAGTCACACACGACTGTGCCCTCTGACCCAGGAAGAACACTGGGTGCATAAAGGACTCCAATTTATTGAGTTCGCAAAGCAGGTCAAAATAATCGGATTTAGAAAAAGATCTGACTGACAGATGGAACTGATTTATTTACACACAGACTTGACAGTTATGTCTCTCATTAAGAGACACATCTGATTTAAAGGTTATCTGATTTCTTTTTACATATGATGTATGGTGTAATGATCTGATTTGTTTATACATGGTCTGATCTTTTTACAGACAGATCTGATGTATTTACATATGCTCTGATCTTTTTAGAGGCAGATCTGATTTATTTATAGGTTATCTGATTTATTTACACATGGTCCAATCTTTTTATAGACAGATCGGATTTATTTACAGATCATCTAATTTATTTACATATGGTCCAATCTTCATATAGACAGATCGGATTTATTTACAGATTATCTGATTTATTTACATATGGTCTGATCGTTTTATAGACAGATCGGATTTCTTTATAGATTATCTGATCTACTTACACATGGTCTGATCTTTTTACAGACAGATCAGATTTATTTACATATTATCTGACTTATTTGCATATAGTCCGATCTTTTTATAGACAGATCGGATTTATTTACAGATTATCTGATTTATTTCCATATGGTCTGATCTTTTTATAGACAGATCAGATTTTTTTTTTATTTATTTATTTATTTATTTTTTTACAGATTTTCTGATTTATTTACATATGGTCTGATCTTTTTACAGACAAATCAGATTTCTTTGTAGATTTTCTGATTTATTTAGATATGGTCTGACGTCTTTACATACAGATCTGATATATCTATTTATAGATAGACCTCGATAATCTAGATCGGATGTCATTACAGATTAACGGATTTATTTACAGATAGATCAGATTTATAGATAATCGACCGTATCAGATTTGTTGTTTGGATCGCAGTCATACTGCCTTTCATATGCACCGTGTTTATTATAGTAGTGATGCTGGAGTGTACACTGAGTAATGTGGAAAAGACAAAAAAAAAGACAAACAAAACATAAAATCCAATCTAACTGTTCTAACCGAGCCAGATTTTAATGGATTTGAAATCAGATACAAATGTGGTTTGAATTTTATTGGCAAAATGCAGCCAAAAAAAAAATAATTAAAGTTAACATGAACCACAAACCAGAGAAACTCCTCTCTCTCTCTCTCTCTCTCTCTCTCTCTCTCTATCACTCTGGGACGTATTCCAGTAACCTTCACATTCGCTTAGGAGTTCAGTGAAGATGGCAAACATCACATTGCGGTTCTGCCTCCCGAAGAACAACAAATCTTTCATCCCAGCTCCAAGTTTACTCGGCACACACAATGCTGGCCTTCTGCTCCTCACAATTCGCACTTCAATTCGTCATGTAGGACCAATTCACTGAGCCACCACTGTTTGCCTTTATGTTAACACATATAAGAGGATGAATGAAACGATGGACAGAGCAGAACGGACAAGCTGAAGAGACGGAGCGATGTCTGCTTCAAAGACAAAACCATTGCTGTTTAATCAGACTCAATGTCTCAATTAAATGCTGTTTAATCAGAATCAAGCTTGGAAAGAAAGAAAGAAAGAAAGAAAGAAAGAAAGAAAGAAAGAAAGAAAGAAAGAAAGAAAGAAAGAAAGAAAGAAAGAAAGAAAGAAAGAGGGAGGGAGGGAGGGATTAAGGAAGCAAGGAAGGAAGGAAGGAAGGAAGGAAGCTAGGTAGGAAGGAAGAGGAAAGAAATGGATGGAGGAAGGAAGGAAGGAAGGAAGGAAGGAAGGAAGGAAGGAAGGAAGGAAGGAAGGAAGGAAGGAAGGAAGAGATGGATTGATGAACGGAAGGAAGGGAGAAAAGAAGGAAGCAAGGTAGGAAGGAAGGGGAAATAGATGGAAGGAAGGAAGGAAGGAAGGAAGGAAAGGAGGGAGGGATGGAGCAAGGAAGAAATGGAGGAAGGAAAGATGGAAGGATGGAATAGGGAGGATGGAAGGAATGAAAGAAGGATGGAAGGAAGCTGTGATGGGACAGAGGATTAGAAAACAAAAGAAAGGAAGGAATGAAACGGAGGGAGAAAGAAATAGAGGGATTTTTCTAATCTTTATTATCAATCTTTATTAATCGATGTTTCTCTAAAGGATGATTAAACTTTATAAACTCAAGATTCAAGATTTTCAAGATATATAACCAACATTTTTAGTTTATGTCACGTCTTTAATCTACACTTTGACCAATTTTAGACACAAAAGTTTCATTTTTGAACATTTCTAACTACGTCACTCCTAGCTACGTGACTTTACGCTATTGGAGCCCGCTAATTAACAGCCGTTTGCTAGCTACGCTATTTAATATTATTTAATAATCACAGAGAGGATCCATGAGTCAGTCAGGATGCTGTCTCTTAATGTTGTTGGTTCGATCAGAGAGTAGTCAGGTTAGTGCCGTGGCCAGGCTCCAACAGAATGTTCTCGTGTTTGAAATTTCAAGCTCTACCCTATAACCCTTCTCCCAGCCTCATACACCACCACCACCACCCCCTCCACTCCCACCCACCCCACCCCAATGCCCGGCCCAAACACACTTGCACATAAACACATAAACACTTGAACGCAGTGAGGTCAGGGACGGATACCTGATATCTGCTTACAACATCGTCTTGAGGCCAAGTGGGAAAGCACCCTGTTCAGGCCAGGATATGACCACCTGCCCCTGGAGATGTGGAAGAAAAACAGTGTGGGGGGGAGATCGACAAAACAGTGGCCACGCTGACTAAGCCAAAAAAAAAAAAAAACAGCAACAAGCTGGACACATCCACAATACAAAACAGTACAATCAGGAGCCACAGTGACAACTCAAGGACTGCGTGAAGGAAGAAAATACGACCACACCAAGGGAAATAAAACGACACAATCAGGGGCCACAGTGAAAAATTAGGGACCACAATAAGGAAACAGGGGCCAAAGTAAGGCAGGACTACATCAAGAGGAAAAACTACACTGAGAAATCAGAGGGTGAAATTGTAACGGTGGCTTTTAAATCTCCCAGAAATATGACTTGAACCTGGTAGATACTACTACACTATATGGCCAAAAGTATGTGAACACCTTACCATTGCAACCATATGAGAACTAAGAGACTCAAACCTGTCCCAGTATGCCAATGCACCTGTGCACAAAGTAAGATCCATGAAGATATATTTTGCCAAATTTGGAGTGGAAGAACTCGAATGACCTGCACCACAACCCTAATGAAGACCTTTGGAATGATCTGGAACGCCGACTGCACCCTAGACCCCCTCAGCCAACATCAGTGCCAGACCTCACTAATACTCTTGCGGCTGAAAGGGCAGAAATCCCCACAGCCGTGCTCCAACATCTAGTGGAAAGCCTTCCCAGAAGAGTGGATATTTATAGTTATATATCAGGAAAGTAGGGACTTCATTTCTAATTTATAATGGGATGTCCAACAGGCACATACATGTGCAATCGATCAGGTGCACAAACATTGTGCCCGTAAAGTGTAGTTACCACTAATGAAGACAGCTCCACTCTATGTTTTAGCTAATCCTGAGCCGAGCCATTTCACACTTTCTGGTGAAGAAGCCCTAAAAGTAATATGAGGTCACATTAAACAAATGAGGACCACAGTGAGCAAATTGTAAGCCACGCCAAAGAAAGTGCAGGGTTACAAACCAAACCTTTAGCATTTGCTAGAGAGTTTAATACATTTCACCGCTAATTGAGGCCAAAAGGAAAGCAGAGGCTGTTTGTTGGCCATCGCCACTGACCAACCGAATATATTTTTCCTCTGAGGCTTGTGGCAAACCTCATGAGAGTATCATGTTTATTCTTTGTTCTTCACACAAAACCCTTAAATAACTTTTAAAGCTA
The DNA here is from genome assembly GCF_019097595.1 of Hemibagrus wyckioides. Classification (NCBI taxonomy): domain Eukaryota; kingdom Metazoa; phylum Chordata; class Actinopteri; order Siluriformes; family Bagridae; genus Hemibagrus; species Hemibagrus wyckioides. The sequence goes on along the minus strand of NC_080736.1, from coordinate 6,038,306 downwards.
TGAGTGGTGATCTTTATGAAAACCGGTGCCTATATACGGCATTTTGATGCTATGTGACTGTATTATGGAATGACAATAAAAATCTATCTATCTATCTATCTATCTATCTATCTATCTATCTATCTATCTATCTATCTATCTATCTATCTATCTATCTATCTATCTATCTATCTATCTATCTATCTATCTATCTATCTATCTGTCCCTACAATAAGCATAACATTGCCACAAGAGGGCAAGAAGCCTTTATTATAACCACACATACATTACACTGGAATACTTTTCTTCACATATCCCAGCTGAGGATGTTGGGGTCAGAGTACAGGGGCAGCTATGATACAGGGTTAAGGGCCTTGCTAAACTGCCCAACAGTGGAACTTAGTGGTGCTGGGGCTTGAACCACAATCCTCCAATCAACAACCCAGAGTCGTAACCACCTGAACCACCACCACTCCACTCCTCTAAGGCCAAACTAAGAAAAGAAATCAAATTTTGGAATTTCCCTCTAGGATTAAGAAAGTGATCTGTCTGTCTGGTGTATCAGAAGCCAGGAAGTGGAAGCTCTAGGCTGCTAAACATTTGCAAGTCTGACTAAAGGCTTCAGCGCTATGAAGAGTGCGTTAACCATGAGTGTGTAGGACTCGAGATATGGGTGAGTGTGTATGAGTTTGTCATAGAAGTTGCGACCGAAATGTCACAAAATTTATAGGCTGAATCACGATTACATAGAAACCATTCGGAGAGTGGGCGGGGAAACACTCCAATGACGTCATCATTCTCACTTTTGCAATAAATATTTACATTTACGGTATCTGCCAGAATGATTTACATGTATTACATTTATATAACTGGGCAGGAGACTTGTTTTACATTTATTTTATTTGTACAACTGAGCAGCTGAATGTTACGGATCTTGCTCAAGGGCCTAAAGGCAACAGCAGTGGGATTTGAACTCATAACTTTCCAATCAGTGGTCCAGCAGCTTAACCGCTGTGCTTCTACGCTCTTAACCAAGATCTTATACATAAAAGTAAAATAAAAAACATATAGATACTGCCTCAACAGTCAACTGGCAAGATACAGTCTCTTAAACGCAGGGATGAGTTCATTTTATTTGACCACATGCGACATGAAAAGGGGCGTGGCTTCATGACAAACAGTAACAATACGATCCGTCCCATCTTTATATCATCTCTCAACCTATTTTCCGGGTGAGAATGACTAGGAGGACAGCTGATTTTAGAGGAATGTGTTGAGGTGTCCCTGCTTAGAGCATTTGCTCGTTAGCGTGATCTGGTTAAATAAGGAGTCCTAAGCGGCTTTGCTGTTCCTAAGCTAATAACGGCAGGAAATCGCTGCAGCTCAGCGCACCACACACAGGCCGCTCTGAGACATGACGCAGCCAAGGGTTGCTGTGCCTGGTGGGGTAAATGCAGGACATTGTTCCCTCTCTGGATCTAGTCTGCACCTGTGTGTGTGTGTGTGTGTGTATGTGTGCACACTTATGTGACGTCACCCTGGGATGCTCATTAGTGGATAAAGCAGACAGCAAAGGAATATACACTATCAAAGTTACAGTTCATCACAGTAAACACATACAGACGAACACACACACACACACACACAAACCAAGATTTCAGCTCACAGTATTTCTGACATCAGTAAAGTTTACAAAACACAAACAAATTAATGAAACCCAAAACATACGGATAAATATGCACGCACACACACACACACACACACACACACACACTGTGTTCAGTCTCTGAAGTGCAAACCTAACTTCCTCTCAAGGTCAATTCCTGAACTACAATACTTACACAACATCCTGGCTTCTGTGAGCGAGTGTGTCTGTGTGTGTGTGTGTTTGTGAGTGTGTCTGTGTGTGTGTGTTTGTGTGTGTGTATGTGTGAGTGTGCGCGTGCACACACTTTTGTTCTGTGGGGACAGGTGTAACCTAAGCCAGGGTTCCCGTTGTGAAGCAGCACTGTCTCATTAACAGCAGGCTTCTCTCTTTGCACCAAAACAGTCCGACTGTCTTCTCTCATTTACTTCGATGTACAAAAAAACCATAACCTTCATTTAAAAGGTTTTGATGAACAAAAAAAAAAAAAAAAAAAAACCACACACACACACACACCAGGAGATATGCGTCATCACTGAGCATGCAGTAGCTTGGCGAAAAGGCTTTTATTCCGCTCCTGTTTCTAAGAACTGCTGGCAGAGTGCCTTTACTTTTAAACACAGTCACTGGCACGGGCCTTGGACAAGCGCATATATATACACACACACACACACACACACACACCTGCAGGCCCATCCACACAACAGCTCCCAACTACAGCCTGTGTGTGTGTGTACAAGAAATTTACTAAGTGTGAGACATATAAACAATGAGAAACTTAGTGTACCTTAAACAAAGGTCATTCGCTTTGCTTTGGATCGCATTAGTCTAGATTATAACACTCAAATCTTTCCTCTGTTGTGATAAAATCCACATAAACACCAGCTTAAGCCTCGAAACTTTCAATCACTGGCTTTGAAACGCAGCCTATTTCCCTGACCTGAGGTCAGTTACATCACTGACAAGTGGCGGACGTCTGCCGCGCTGCCCGACAGCGGTCTAAGCCAACACGAACGTATGTTTGCCTTCTAAATAAAGCTCTCTGATTAAGGCGTCCCACACTGTGATAACGTTACAGGATCAACAAAGCTCAGCTGGCACAGAGAGAGAGCCAGCGCTTCAGTTCTCGCCGTTCTCAACCTCGTCTGTCACAGACACAATTATTTCCTACGGAGATCCGCGGAGATGTGGTGTAATGTACAGGATAGCAGTTCTTATATGCTATCATTACGTTCTTTACTCAACATGACCGAGAAGTGCCTAATATCACAGGAAGAGGCTATTCTGCTAAAACCACAACCCCAGACATTCATTTGTTTTGTATTATTTTTGTACGAGCAGGATTCGGGCTTCAGTATAAATAGATCAGTTCCATCCTGAGAAAAATGATAGGATGCTCAGCCATGAAGATCTACCATGACTAAATAGATAGATAGATACTTTATTCATCCCAAAGGGAAAGCCTATATGTGCTCTAGGAAAGCTAGCCACAAGCGTTATATTCATTGTCATACTCATTAAACATGGTTTGTCCATCTCCAAACGTCGAACAACTGACACAATATAATCACACTGGCTTTAGAAACCTGAATACAAGGTCACGCATTAGAAGAAAAACATTAAAAAGGGATTTGCATAAGTATTCACACCCCCCCCCCCTTGACCATATGCATATTGTGTAGTGTTAAAACCAATGTAATATCATGATGGATAAAAAGATATCACAATATTCATGATATTGCAGAAAAGTGTATCCTGCCATACTCATCATAGATGACATTGATGTTTTACCCTATCGTAAGGAGTCTTGAAATTGCCGATCAGTACAGTCTGTAGCAATATTTACAAAAATAAATAAAAAGATTGCATAAGTATTCACCCCCTCTGCTGTGAAATCTCTCAATGAGCTCAAAAGTCACATAATTAATTGAACGGATTTCAGCCACGTGACAAAATAAACAAATCTGGGAAAGAGCTGGTTGAATGTCCACAAATACTTCTTCTAATAATCAGTCCCTGATTCATAATTTTCCCCAGATTTGTTTACTAATGAGAATACTTATGCAAGGCACTGTAAAAAATAAATACACTGCAAACTACTCGAAACATTAGACGAAGGTTTCATTCAAACACCTTGAAGGTTTGTGAGAGATATCTGGAGAGGAAGGACACAGTGCTGTCTATATTAATATATATACTGGCCTGCTTAGACAGTCGACCTTAATCAAGCTGAGAGAGAGAGAGAGAGAGAGAGAGAGAGAGAGAGAGCTAGCCAGCTCCTCAAGCCTGAGAAATGTACACATGAAGAAAATAAATCAGTTACTGATAAGCGATTATTACTCTCTTTACTCAACATGACCAAGAATTGCTTAATATCACAGGAAGAGGCTATTCTACTAAAACCCCATAAACCTTCATTTTTGTAGCATTTTTGTAGAAGGATGTTGTGAAATTTGGGCTTTAGCATAAATAGATCAGTGAGCGTAGACGTTAGAGCTGTTAAAGGAGGTCTGATGAACGTCAACACGCTTTACAGCTATTTTCAGACAAATCTCGCACCCATCAAATCATGTAACGGCAGCAAAGTGCACAAAAATCACACAGTAATGTTCAGCTCAAACACCAGAAACTGGGGGAAAATGTGATCTCACCATGTGACTTTGATCGAGGTTGTTGCTGGTTTTACAAGAAACAGAATGGTAAAATAAAAAATAAAAAGCATCCAGTGCATGGCAGTCCAGTAGCTTTAAAAGGTCCAGAGGGGTGAAGTGAGAGGTCAGAGTGACCGGAGATGACAGGAAGGCTACAGTGACTCAAATAACCGGATGCTCGATACAACCGTGGTGAGCTGAAAAGCATCTCACCCCACTCCTGAACAGGGATCTGAGGCTACACTGGACACACATTCAACAAAAAAGGACCGCTTAAGATGAAGACTTAATAAATAAAATGGGACTTAAAGCTCTTGAGGTGCATCTGTAGGATTTTATAGCTTTTGCTGCTGCACCATGTTTGGCTGATTCCTGAAGTAAACTTCCTGAAGTGTTCCAATTAAAGTGGCCGGGGAGTGTATATTTATATATAAAGATAACCTGAATGTATTTCAGCCATTTTAATCTTAATCCTAAATCCCAATCCAGATCATTATTAATCTTAACTAAAGGACTTTACTAAAAAATGACGTGTATAGAGAATGTCCTAAACGCTCACTCATGCACACACACTCACACACACACACACACACACACACACACACACTCATCACTGCTAAGGGAAAATCCCTCTTATACATGTCTGCTCTTAAATTATGTATTACCTTCAGTGTGACTCAGATAAAAAAAAGAGTCATGGGCGAGAAAAAGGACCTCACACACTATCACGCACACACACTCGTTATACACTCGTTATTACACAATGCGCCAGGAGGTACATTTTGTAAGAGTTTGTAAGAGACACTGAGAAAGGGAAGGAAACGAGGCGGATTCGGATCGGACGTATCGATTAAGACAGCATTAACGATCATTTTCATACAGTGTTAGCAGTGAAGCGATTCTAGGGTTCGGATGTGTTCTTTATGATGACGTCAAGACTGAGGAGAGAAAGGTTGAATGAAGCATTTGTTCAGGAATATCCTTTCCTTTGAATAAGCACTAGCTTTGGTCCAGCATCAATAAATAACCGAACTCAAAAAAGATCTATTTTTAAGAATAAAGAAATGGCAGAACTATAAAAATGTTTGCTCTTTAAAGAAGAGATAACAAATTATAAGCCCATGTGCTCTTCCATCTCTTACTCCTTTTCATTTGTGAGTAATAACAAATTAATATCCAATACTTTGTTTTAAAATATATATATATATATATATATATATATATATATATATATATATATAAGTATTTCCATTTGGAAGTCCACACCAGTCTCAGGCCAAACACCGGTTCGGAAATGAACAGCTGAATGTGAGTAATACGTTCCCGTCGATAGGAGCAGGACTTTTCTATTTTACCTCACTGCTCTGAAGGGGAGAAACGTGCATCACTTCCACAACAAGCAATTAAATTGTAATTAAGGCTACAAAGGAGTTTTTAATTAATTCAGCACGGTGAGCTAAACACTGAATCACTGTGCAGGAGGGGGATTTTAGAAGGGGGATTTTTTTTTACTTTGGGGTCGTATGCGAGCCAAGTATGCAAACATTTTACTGGTCTTTATGTATTCACGTCTGAGAAAATCACATTAACGTTAATGCTAACGAAGGCTGAAACGGTCGTGGTGATAGAGTGAGATGGTTCGGCGGAGGTAGGGTCAAACGTTCAGTTATTTTTGTGTAATTAACGTGTAATAAATCATCATAGGTCTAGCTGTGTGTATATCAGAGCAGAGAAATAAAATTTGTGATAAAAAGAAAAGATTTCGTAAAATACAGGAAAGCATCTTTTAATCAGAACAAATTCGAGAGAATTTTAGACTCAAACGTATAAAATTATGACTTATTATAGAGCTTATTTGATAATATTTAATAATACTAAATTCTGTGATTTAAAAATAAAATAAAAAATCACGGGTGTATTTTTTGCTAATCTTTGCAATGATATGGATTTAGACAATATTATCAGTGACGGTTGTGATGTTAGATCTAAATCACACTCGAAAATGAAACTTTTTATGGTTGAGAAATGCTTTATACTGATGGTATTAAAGAGAAACTCTATCTCTCTCTCCCTCTCTCTCTCTCTCTCTCTCACACACACTTTAAGACAGATAGGCTGCTAATTTCGTGATTTCTATCTTTTCAAGCCTATCATGCTGTACCGCTTTTATGCCATTTTTCCTCAGAATACCAAACATGGCAAACCCTTATTCAAGTTAAAGGCAGTTAAACGTACACTTCTGCACATCACTGAACATATAATCTGGGCTAAAAAGAAGTCAGACCCTGCGCCTCCTTTTCATAGCTTGATTTTTCTCACTTCATTCCAAAAAAGCTCTAAATAATCCTCCTTAGTACATTTGTCAGGCACAAATAATCTCATCCAGATCCGGAAAAGGAAATTTTATCTGTAATTAAATTCCAATAGCCCGTTTATATATCAGCCATACTAAATATAATATCAGATTAATTGCTTCCTTCTATGGTTCAGACAACGTAGTGTTACTGTATGACTAAGCCGAAACGGTTTCCTTGTCTGTCCTCAAACGTTCCTGAGCTCCCGCTCGCCGAGTGTTAAATGCGAGAGTTCAATGCCGGTAACGGGGCAGGCAAGCTGATGCAGAGCAGCCAATGCTGGCTTCGGTTACGCTAAATTTAAACTAGACAAATGCCGTGCATATCTGCTCGTGCCTCGCCCCGGGAAACAAACGACTCCCGCTCGCACTCGCCATGTTAAAGCCGTTGGCACACAAATTCTCATCTGTTTCATCTTTACACACACTGTCCTTAAGGTAGGGTAGAGGAAAAAAATCCGGGTACGCAAACTTACTAAAGAACACTGTGTGACGAGGATAATGGCGTCAAGGCCTTGTCCTATTACACTGTCATCCTGAGTGCTAAAGTTTATTAATGGACGTGTCATATTGGTGATTTTGCTAATTTGGGACATCACAGACATGCAAACACGAATAAGTGCACACACACACACAGGATACAAACTATAAGGTTCAGTGAGCTTCTGGGACTGAACAGTCTATCGCGTTCCCTCCATATATTCTCCATGCCGAGTGGATCATGATGCTGGTTCACACATTTGAGTTAAATATTAGCCGAGTCGAGTCAGGGTCTTTAGTGAGTCAGCATGAGTCTGTCTCTGTTTATCGCTGCCTAAACAACACCTGAGTCACTAATAGCTGAGGATCAGGCTTCATTATCCGTCAAGCCGGCTGTCTAACGAATGCTATTGTCTCACAAACAGCTCAGGCTTATTATCATATACATACACCATAAACAAGACGTGTTATTAATACACAAAAAAAAGTTTTGGTTTGTAAAGCTGTACCGAGATGACCGGCTTCTCATTTTTCCATGCTCGCGAACTCACCTGGGGACGTGGCACACAGCATTCTCGCTCAGCTCTGTGGGCACGGCGAGCTCACGGGGGAGTCCTGCTTCAGAGGAGCTGAAGGAGTCGAGTGTGTGCCCTCTGTCGCTTTCAGCCTCGGCTGAAAATAACCGGCCTTGTGAGCGATGTAATTTCAGTCTTTCCCACGACTGAGACAGCAGGCCAGACACGAGCGCTCCAAACAGTCTCAGTGTTCACCGGCACTCCCCCATTTACTCCCCACACGACTTCACTCCACTGTCGTCTCTCAGCGTCCTGCCTGCTGTTAAACTATGACTCGTTACAACCTGAGACATGTGTGTAAACCCACCGGTAGCCACGTTTTAAACTAATGAGTGACTTATAAGCATTGATAAGTAAGAGCGTGAGAAAAAAAACAACAACCCAGAATCTTTAAAACGGCAAACGTTCGTTATGGTAATCATTGAGCCTGATTATGCATGCAGCACACTCGGTTAAGTGCACAAGCTGCGTAACTGTGTAACTTGATGGTTTGACTTGCTAAATCGGATTCTCACATCCTGAAAGGAAAGGGACTAAAGCACGAAGCGACAATGTAATGACAAAAACTGAACCGCAAGACATGGGGTGGGAGGTGAGGAGGGCAAGAGAGAGAGAGAGAGAGAGAGAGAGAGAGAGAGAGAGAGAGAGAGAATGAAAGAATGAGAGAGTGTCTAGGAGGGTGAGAGACAGAGAGAGAGAGAGAGAGAGAGAGAGAGAGAGAGAAAAGATAGAAAGTGTCTAAGAGGGCAATAGACAGTTAGTCTTTAACAGAGTGAGTGAGAGAGTAAGAGAAAGAGAGAGAGCGAGAGAGAGTGAGAGAGTGTGTTTAGGAGGTTGAGAGAGAGCGAGTGAGAGAGTGAGTAAAATTGGGAGAGACTGAGAGAGTAAGTTAGTGAATATGAGAGAGAGAGAGAGAGAGAGAGAGAGAGAGTGTCTAGGAGGTTGAGAGTGAGTGAGTGAGTGAGAGAGTGAGTAAAATAGAGAGAGACTCAGAGAGTGAGTTAGTGTGTGTGTGAGAGAGAGAGTCTGGAGATGGAGGAAATTACCGAGAGATAGACTACCTTTCCTGTTCCTGTCTCAGTGGGAGAGAAACGGTGGTACGTCTGTCCCTCCCCTTAAATTCCACTGCCATCTGAGGACCACATGGCATGCCTGGGCAAACAGCCAGACATACATACACACACACACACATACACACACACACACACATACACACATACACACACACATCATATCTAAAAGTTCACAGTGTCCCTACTAAAGCCACCTCCACACATGAAAGACAAGCTGCCGAACTCAAGGCCATGTGATTGCTGAAAGACTGACTTCTCCAGGTAGGTACTGTAAGGTGAAAAACTTATGCAATCAAACACACACACACACACCGACAGTTCTTCTAAACTGTTTGCTCTGCTTTCACATGAGTGAAGACAGAAATGTAACTCGGTCATCGTTCAGATCACACGGCCACCACGTCAAATGGTCAATCCCTCGGTATACACAACTGCAGTCACACAGCAGAACTTTGTTTTTTGTTTTTTTAACAAGCTGCAATGGCATGCAGTCCAGGGAACAGCCCGCTTCCACTGAAGTCACTTGACTACTGACTATTTTTGTTATAGCCGAGTACAGTGGAACCTCGGCATACAAGTTTAATTGGTTCTGGAGGCGAGTTCTTAAGGCGAAAATCTGTTCCAGCCACCCAAAATTAGTACCAATTTCCAACACCACAATCATATTTTTGCATACATGCTCAATCAAAACCAATAGACAAGACATGTAAATGAAGTAAAATATGAAATAAATAGACAGAAAAAACGCACGAAAAATCACCTAGCTTTTGAACGCATGCCGAAGACAACGTTGGTATTGTGGGTTGACTGATTTTTAACAGCTTTCCCTGACTGAAAAAAATATTCGTACAATTCGTAAACTCGCTTCGCTTGGCTTCGCTTGGCTTTCCACTGATGCAAAGTTTTGAACATCGTTCGGTTTGGATCGTTTCTTATGTATGTTGAAAATGCTTTGTATGCCGATGCAAATTTCTTGGAAAAATTTCAATTCTTAAGGCGAAAATTCGTCAGGGAGGGCATTCGTGTGGCGAGGTTCCACTGCAAATATCACCAAGAGAATATCCACATTTACAGCAAACTTGTCATTTATTCGAAAATAAAATTTCCAACTTCTGAAATTAGTGTTTATCGATACGACAACTTCATATCTGTACTGTGATAAAAAATTTCAGACACTTTCAGAAATGTTTTCAACCTTGTGTCGGTTATTTAACACTAAAAATACTAACATACCGACAGTTATACGGTTTCCTCATTGAAGTGTTTCCTTTACTCTATATTAAAACATCATCACCTTCTAATTTAGTCATGAAGGAAACCTGAAGTAGCTTTAGCTTCATTTAATCTGTGGAAAGCTAGCTTCATTTCATCTGTGGAAAGCTAGCGAATGCTAACTAACAGGTGATTTGTCCTAATAGTGGAGGTTCTTTCTTTGCCCAGGTATTAAATTGTTAAGCTAGACAACTAAACTAGACAACAGCTAGCGAGATTGAGATTGAGTGATTCGACCATTTCTGTCTTTTTATCCTCTGGTCTGGGTTTAGTTAGCAAGCTAACACGATCTGTTTCATACCATATATATATATATATATATATATATATATATAAAAAGAAATAAAGAAACTGCACACATTGGAAAAAGTGAGGCATTAAAGTTTTCCTATTTTATTTCCATTATATTTAATCAAACTTAGCCTCAGGGAAAGCCCTTATATTTAGATGCTAGTATTGGTGCATGCAGCGTGCTGTGAAATATCGTACCCTTCAATCAGAGCTTATAATGTGTTTGAGGTGCCTTGTATAAGCTGTAATAGTGGAATTTCCCACATCAGGATGTTCAACGTGTGAGGTGAAAGAAAAAATGGATGCCAACACAAAAGGGGTGAACATAAAGCTCATAAAAGGTTACTTTAATCACACTTTTGAGTGGCTTTCTACTATAAAACAAACTTCACGACATTCATGTAACATTAGACTGAAACTGCAGTACAGTGAAAACAGCAAGTAGCTAAACAACAACAAGCTAGTCAGCAGACAATAGCAAGTAGTGCTATTAACAATCTAGTCAGCTAACGATATATAAATATACATATATATATATGTTTATATATATATATATATATATATATATATGATAACTCTAACGTTGATTTTCACCTCCTCGAATAGTGGTCACTACTGTCTCTGTATATTACAGTAGCAGTTCTAAAGCAAATACCGAGATGAACTAAGTGAAAAGTGAGACTGGGGTCATGTTGATCGGACGTCGCTCCGTAAACGGGTAAAAAAGAACTGCTAGGTGAGAAGACTACCCCAGTTACAAGTGGCAACTTTGCCTCGAACGTAGCATCATGTTACGTGACGACGTGTTGCTTATGATAGCACAAAACCAGCATTATCGGTGGATACAAGGGCACTGCAGCTGGATCAGGAAAGAGAGAGAAAGAGAGAGAACAGCTAACATCTAGCTAACCGTCGTACTCACAATACGAATTAGAAAGTGTTTCTTCTCATAACACTGCTGTAACTCTGAGGCTGCGTCCCAAACCACCTACACTTTAGTTGTCGTTGTTGTATTTAGGCATGCTCACTATTTAGGGTGCTTTGTGTACTTTGGAACACACTAAGACTAAATAAAGGTCTAAACGCAACATCTTATAACTTTACTAAAAAAAAAAAATACACACACCAATTCTTTAAAGCGATGCTCTTACTTGACCAGATTTGACTGATTTTACTTGATGAAGTGACTACTCATGTTTAATTGCACAAAATACGGACACAGCATCTCTGCGATTCCTGATACGAGTCTGTATGAACATCCAGCAACATTTCATGGCAAATGGATTCGGTGCATTTGTTTTGTCTCCATATGTTGACGTTGACCTTTCAACACCTCCACAGTGACTGACAGACAGAAGTGCAGAAGTGCTTAATCTCCTTTGCAATAAATAAATTCCAAACTTAACCACAGGCGGTATGAAAGCAGCAGCATGTAATTATCCACTACACGAGGCAAATGCCACACATATCTCAGGGACTCCGCATGCAGGACGTAAACATGCCGTGATTTCACATTGTGGGGAAAAATCAACAAGGATGCGAGACACTTCCCAGGTCTGAGTGCTGACTGGCTCGTTCAACAGCACTGTCATGTCGTGTCATTCAGCGTTACGCTAAAAGTGTGTGTGTGTGACAAAATCTTCACAGTGCAGTTATTTAAAATTGCAGCATTCTTTGACTTATTATCACACTTATTATTATTATTATTATTAATAATAATAATGATTATTATTATTATTATTATTATTATTAATAATAATAATAATAATTATTATTATTGTTATTATTATTATTATTATTATTATATTTTTTCAAATTCATATTTCTTTACATATACTTCATATTTATTTATTTAATTTTTATTTATTTTATTTTATTATTATTTAATTTTATTTATTTTTATTTTATTTATTTATATTTTACATTTATTATTTAATTAATTAATTTATTTTTTGGTGAATTCAGGAAACAGTAAAAGACTATAGAGTTTCATTTCCAAACTTAAGACAAAAACACATAAGGCCATTTTCTCTCGCTTGTTATCACTTCTTTTACTTCTTCTTGTTCTTATTATTATTATTGTTATTATTAATTAATACATTAATTCATTTATTTATTGTGAATTCAAGAAACAGTAAAAGACTCTCCACACGTTTTTATGTGTTAACTTAAGACATACAATGAACCACAGTTTGTGCATCAAACAAACCAGAATTAATTAACATTCTCTTTACAGAAAAATATTATAAGCGCTTATTTTCTGCTGTGTATTAATCACACCTTAAGTGAGTAATGCCCTGACTTCAAAGTTGAGAGTTAAGTTTTCTTTTTCGTTTAATGATCCTCGCCTCTAAATGACTTCACTTAGAGCTAGTGACAAACCTTTTTAGCAATTACACACGAATCAGAGCAATCACCAGCTAATAGGCTACATCATGCTGCAGCACGCTGTCTGATCTATAAAGTATGATTTGCATACAAGACGGGCGTTTGCACTCAGGCTTCGCTAGTACAATAAAAATACAAAACACATTCAGACATGTCCACCCACACACAGACACACACATGCACCAAAAGCATGGCGGGGATGACTTTGTACAAATCTGTTTCCTTCTCGACACACTTGTGAAGACTGATTTGCGTTTCTTTTTCCAAATGCACTTTTATTAGATCACAAATACCAAACCAACAAAAAGACAAACACAAACTTGCCTCAAACTGGTCAGCTTACAAAAGTCACACCCCAGGCATTAGCTTGCACACACACACACACACACACGAATCAAAACAAAAACACATTTCTCTGCCATGAATTTTACTCACTATAAACTTACTGATAAGTGTAACGTAACAGAAATACGCAATAATGTTGTACTGCAGTCATGTGTCACATTTTTTTTTCTTGTTCATTTGGTATCCGATTTGCACACTGCATACTGATATCACATGTGATTTAACGTTGCATACATTAAACACTGGTAGGAGGAGGGAAACGCCCTGCAGAACTTCCTTTATACTTTATAACGTTTCAACGCAGGGATGATCCTTAAAACAGGCTTATGAAATCAATTCCTAAACCACTTCCTAACCCGGTGTTCGCCTTCCAAACTCCCAACAACTTCCCGTTATCATATTCTTCTCATCAACTACTTTATTTATTTATTTATTCATACGTTCATTCATTCGAACAAACTCCTTACAAACAAAATCACATCATTACCTTACACTGTGTCTACATCTAAACTATTCCACTCTGTATCTAAACTATTCCACTCTTAATAGCTAAGAAAATTAACAATAAATAATATCCGGGTTTTCAGTATATTTAGAAATATAGTGATATTTTGAAGGAATGAACGATGGCGGTGCTGGACGAGTCATTTCCTCAGAAACGTCCTCATTACAATTACTTTTAAACAAACAAACAAAGGAATAAAGAGATCAATTCTACATGATACATGAATAATTCCATTTTTTAAAACTGAAATAAGATGACGCTGCTACGGAACAACACCTGCAACGTGACTTGTTTTCCCGAGATTCCAAGACATTTTCTGTAACTATGAATGGATGAAAAATAAATCTTAAATCATAAATAAATCTTGTCCTTTAATACGTTTTTTAAAAAAATTCGGAACGATATGGGTTTAAGAGGAATAATTTACCATGGGGTGTACTGTTACAGTACAGTCGATAGTTATTTATTAGCAAAGCGACATGATTATACCTAAAACTTTACAGTAAATAAACAAACAAATACATGATTAAGCCAATAAACAAACGAACAAACAAATACATCAGAGGAAGGTGGGAAGGCATTAATGTACACCGTAAGGCGGAAAGCTTAAAATATTGTGTATATCCAATAAAACTAATATGCATTGAGGTGCAGAATCACACATCTGTCATTAAATGAACTGTCAAACTGTTCAACAAGAAACACGTTAATACTGTGTGTGTTTCATGTGCCAGCTGAGCATAACAGGGAGAATTCATTTTCAGCTTCCTGGCTGATAAGAGTAACTTTTTAATACACTCCACAGATGTTACACTCTTGCAAACTTTTATCCAAGTCGCATGCATGGCTCCAGCAAAACCCTCCACACACACACACACACACACACACACCAGTCATCTACACAGTGTGTCAAAACTGGAAATATGACATACTATTTAATATGTTAGTGTGTGGTTTTATGGTAACGCTAGCCAGAGAGTTAACACACACACACAGAGCCAAGAGTCTTATAACGACACTATTAACCTAGAAACACTTCCCTCGTGCACACACGAACCCCCGGCTTCAGGAAAGCATGGGGTCAGAGCATTCAGGGGTCAGAGCATTGCTTTGGAGGAAAGATGAACCAATATGAAATGAAATGAAGTGAAGTAAATGGTGATGGAAGAAGGAGTGTATAGTAAGTGCAGGGAGAAAGTGCAGTACTAACCTGCGGGGCCTGGCGGCGGCTGCTGGCCGTCTTCACCGAAGATCAGCCTGAAGTCCAGCTCCTCATTCCCGCTGCAGTCTGCACTACTCATCGGGTTTGACAGCTCGGCTTCTCTCCCGTCTGTCCGCGCCGGCTCTCTCCTTACTGTCACAACATTTACTACAGTAGAGAAGAAAAGAGCTCAACTTTCTGAATTTTGGAAACACACCGAGTGTCAAGTTTTTCTAAAGCGCGCGCGCGCTCTGTCTCTCTCTCTCTCGCGCTCTCTCTCTCTCTGTCTCTCTCTCTGTCTCTCTCTCTGTCTCTATCTAAGGTTGAGTGTTCATGCAGAGTTGAGCTAATCTTCTAAAACAACTTGTAAAACAATCAGCCGAAAAAATTTCATCCGCTATTTATCAACACAACCAGGAACGCTATATAGACTGTAATCTCTCTCTCTCTCTCTCTCTCTCTCTCTTTCGCTCCGCTTCTCACTCTATCCCAACTTTTACTAACAGCGCGTGACAGGGCAGTTCCAGTGGTGACGTCAGCAAAGTCGGCATACAAGAGAGACGAGCGCGCGCGCACACACACACACACACACGCGCACACACTCACACATACGCGCACACGCGCTCACACGCATACGCACACCCGCCGTGTTCGCGCAAGGTGCTCATGGGTACTGAAGTTCACTACTGTCGCTGTAAAGAAAAGTCTGTTAGGGTCACTGTATAAAAGAGCAGAGAAATATATATGAGCAACAGGCTTTGATGATGCAGCTTGTTAAACACATTATTATTATTATTATTATTATTATTATTATTATTATTATTATTGATTCATAACTTCAGCCTCTTCTTCTTCATGCTTCTTCTGAAAAAACCTAGGTCCTGCATTCCATCTCAGAGCACCATACACTCATATATGTGACAAATAAAGGCTATTTCTATTTCTATTTCTACTCACGCATGCATACACACTTATTTAGCATACTCAGTCCATGGTTTTAAGAAGTGGGATGAAACCCAAGAACCTCAACGAAACCCAAATGGACACATAGAACATGCATAGCCCCTCACAGACAGTAACCCGGGCTCAGGATTGCACCAGAGACCCTGGAGTACAGGTTTCAATAAAACTTTCAACCTAACAGCTTTCACCTTTGCAATACATATATATTTTTTGTAAGAACAATAATGCAGGACCAGCTACATGTACTCTGCTCTCTGCTGTTACAGGTGGTTAATAAACTAATAAACTTTAGTGACGTCGTCACTATTAAAGGTGAGATTAGAAGAGTTAAATATAGTCTTTAGATTAGATTCTTTTCATATAAAACTTTTTAACCTAATCATTAACCGAGGAGGTGGTGAAATGTAAACTCCCCGAAATAAACTTATCAGCTGACATAGGTGCCATCAAACGGTCATCTTTTGTATGTTATGAGGTATCTTTCACCTTTAAAGGTGAAAAAAGAATTTGATGTACATAATATTACTCTGAAATTTATTAAAGGTATAGCGTATGCACTAGGTAAAGATGCAAATGATGATCCAAATCCAATGAGAAGGAAAAGTACAGTTTGGTTGCCTGAATTCTGAAACCTTCACTATTCATAAGTTTTAAAATGTATAGTTTGATTCACATGTGCCTGATCAAATGGTTCAATCCCATATTCCTTGGAGCAGAGCAACTTCCTCTTCTTGCTACAATGATATTGCTGGATTATTTTCATGCACCGTCTATCTCTAAATAGCTCCTGCAATCCTTCCAGAGTCCATTATTCATCATGCATCATATTCAATAACTACACCGAAACAACTCATCACAACCTGCTGATGAGTCCTGGGAGTTTAATGTGCTCATGACTGATACCTAATCTCTCTACAAACTCCACTACATTTATACAGCTGAAGATCTGAAGAACTTTTTAAAGTTCTGAGAATAAAACCTCACACCTACCTGAATCTGGAGGAGTGCTGGTAAGACCAGAGCAGAGAGCTGTATTCTGCCGCAGTTATGAAGACCTCGCTTCGGTTCCACACTGTGCAGAAAAAAAAGCCACCCACACACATGCACACCTATACAAATTCAATTAGATCTGCCAGATACCTCATTTATTGATAAGAATCGCTGCATGATGGATGGAACCTGAAGCATGAATTTCTAATGCAGTAACTGATAAGCATATTAAGCAGCAAAACACTGTTTTTCTTCAGTTTCTGGAAAGATTTAGCATTTATCAAATAATAATAATAATAATAATAATAATAATAATAATAATCTCATAGAAATAAATGAAGCAAACAATCATAATAATTCTACCATAATTCTATGTCTGTTATCATAATTTCATACCACAGCTGTATTCAATTTTATATTATGATGTTGTTGTTTTCTATGCCAGTTGCTCTGACATTATTGCAGTCTATAATTCAACTCACATTACATATTTTATATTACACACTACAAAGTGAATATTTTATCCTTTCTGTAGTAATATCTCACTCACAGAGATGTATGATGGATGGTTGACATGATCTAAGTTTAATAATAAACATTTGGTTATTTAACCAGATAAAAAAAAACCATATAATTGTTGAAATGGTGTTGATAAAGTTGCTGGATGTTATTTAACATTTATGGAAGGAGTTTCCGGTGTCAGTGCAAGTATGGAGCAAGTTTTATTATTATTATGAAAAGGATATGGTTGGAATAGGGTTAAGACAGTCTGGGTGAAGGAACGACTGAGTGTTTAGAGTTGCTGTGACATGAGTGATAGCAGAAACGGATCAGAACTTGATCCGTTACGATAAAATGTAACTATAAACGGAGCCAAATAATGATGTGCCGCTTATTAATGAATAAAATATATTCATAAGGGGAAAAAGTACTGCTAACATTTTCCTTAAACAGCATGCCTCATTGTGTTGAATTCTTTACATCATATCATCATTTATGCAGTTGGATAATAAGCCAATAGGTTCTAAGTTGGTTGTGGGAACATTTCTAATCATAATCTTCATTAAAATATACATGCATTTTTCTTTTCTTTTCTTTCCTTTTTTTATTTTATTTTAATTTTTATTTTAAAATTGTTGAAAATGGTACTAGCAATTATGACACATGAACAAAGACAGGAAATCTTTGCATTGCTCAATTTTAAGACATTTTTTACATTTCAGTAAGTTAGAAAAACAAATTTCCAAACATCAGAATTTCAGGCTTTTGTTAATGGTGGTGTTGGTTGGGGTGGTGCTAGCGGTAGCGGGTTGGACTCACATGCAACCAGGGCATGTAATATGTCCAGAACTTGTTCCATGGATTTACATGATTTATTATTATTATTACTATTAAAATGTTTACTGTAGCATTTAAGAAAACACAGTGTTGATGCTTCGTACTTAATGAGCGAGCCGCTAAAGCTAACGTTGTGTGTACACACCATGCAGATTCAGAAGTCTGGATGATGACATCCAGAGTAATAAGTTACAATATAAGTGTTTGTAAGTCATGACATCAGCGCGTCATCGCACGCTTCACGGTTTACCCAAAGCAATGCTAGTAAATATTTCACCATGGAAATATTATCAGAGTGGGAAAAACACAAGGCGAGGTGTATCAGCACTTTCTTTACTTTTAAAACCTGACTAAAACGTGCAGAGCTGGCGTTTTCTTATCGCTGCCGTGCGACAGGGAATTTACAGACACGGAGAATGTTTTTGTTTGACGCATGTGGGCGTAAAAACGCAAAAGTTCACATATGCATGCGAAAACATCAATATCACATTTCCTGTGGTATTAATTTCCTGAGACATGCTCGCAACCCTACACATTACATTAAGACCTCATCGAGCACCTTTAATAGCAGTGTGTGGGTTGCTAGAAAGAGACAAGAGGCAGATGGTCAGTACCATTTCTGCACTGGAGTTGCCTCTTCTGCAGACCAATCTGCGGCTACAGTTATTGTTCATTTCTGCAGAATCCTGTCTGGAATTCTTCTCTGTATTCAAAAGGGGTCGAATATTTCAATTCAGTTTGTATCTTTGGGATGTTCTTAGGGTTTGCACTGCATGTGAGATGCTTAGTGCATAGCTCTTTTTGTAATAATGTCATAATCTTTGGTGTAAAGAAATACAGTATGTCATCACAGCATATTTCATCATACCGTATCTTGTTGTAAAGTTGCCCACTCGCTTATGAAGACATACGCTTGCACACACACACACACACACACACACACACACAAAAAAAACACCGCCTACACAAGTTTGCAAGGTTTGAGGTGTCGGTATGTTCAAATGACAGAAAGCATTGTGTGCTTACTTTACAATGCACAATGCATAATTGGTAATGTTATAAGATACATTTACAATCCTATAGACTATTCATTTCTCTTAAAAATAAAACCCAAAGTTGGGAAAAATAGCTTTCTTGTTGGTTTTCCACAATGGGATCCGCATGTGATCTGCATCGCCGTCAGGGAATCCTGTTGGAAAAGATTTGATTCTCATAATCTCATTTGTAAATTTATTGAGCTTACTGGTTTACAACTCAGAATACCTGCAAGCCTTATCGCATCTGATGACCTTTGAGGGAGCAGGATAAAGAACACAGTTTGCGTGGGAGGTGTGATGTGGTTTTTGATATTGTGTTCTTGTAAAGAAAGTCAACAACAACAACCAAAAAAAAAAAAGAAGCACTTTTTCCTCTTCTGCAGATCAAGGTTTGGACCTACTGAAGGATTTAGCTTCTCGTTGCACTCGTCATAGTGTTCTTATCGTTTCAGCCATTAGTGCACTTTATCGTGCCGGCTGCAGAGATGGCACTTTTGTCCTTCTTCTATTAGGTTGTGCATTAAAGTGAAGATGCTGGAAAACCAGAGCCTTGAGAATCAAATTCTTCAAATTATCTTCTTGAAAACTGAAACACTGAAAAGAAAATAAATAAATAAATAAATAAAAGTGCAAGCTGATTTAGACCAGAAAATGTCTAAGACTATGTCTAAACTAAAACTTGGCACAGACACGTCACATCATACATGTTACATCATTCCTTTTCCACGCAATAACATTTAAATATGCAACAACTGATCTGGTGTTTAAAAATAAGCCCCAGAGATGCACACCAAAGGACTTTTTAAAGACTGAATATAATATAACATGACATGATGTAACCATTTCCTTTTGTTTGACGTGTAGTGACTGAAGGGTTTGGGTAAATTTACACTGCCATCTAATGTCTGAGTTTCATATAGCAGCTGGGTCATTAATATAGACACTACACACTACACACACACACACACACACACACAGAGGATGTAGGAGATGGAGGAGAAATTACACAGGTGAGAGGTTCACTTATGTATATAACGGTTTCTTGAGAGCATCTAGCTGGAATGAATGAGGCTACTTACATAAGAATATATAAGCTACTTAGATAAAAAGTGTCATAATGTATGTATATATGTACGTATCGATGTACACCGATCAGGCATAACATTATAACCACCTGCTTAATATTGTGTTGGTCCCCCTTTTGCTGCCAAAACAGCCCTGACCCGTCCTGCACTGTGTATTCTGACACCTTTCTATCAGAACCAGCATTAACCTCTTCAGCAATTTGAGCAACAGTAGCTCGTCTGTTAGATCGGATCACACGGGCCAGCCTTCACTCCCCACATGCATCAGTGAGCCTTGGCCGTCCATGACCCTGTCGCCGGTTCACCACTGTTCCTTTCTTGGACCACTTTTGATAGATACTGACCACTGCAGACTGGGAACACCCCACAAGAGCTGGAGATGCTCTGATCCAGTGGTCTAGCCATCACAATTTGTTCCTTTGTCAAACTCGCTCAAATCCTTACGCTTGCCCATTTTTCCTGCTTCTAACACATCAGCTTTGAGGACAAAATGTTCACTTGCTGCCTAATATATTGCACTCAGGTGCCATCTGTCCACACACATTGCCCCAAATTTCCCAAATGTTACTAGCAAAGGTTGTTGCCTTATTGTGTGAAAACTAGATTTTTGCATCACTACATGTTGATTAACAGAATATTAAAGTAAAATTCACTGCTGTTACTTTTAAGAAACAAAAATAAAGTGCATTGTGTGCAAGACAGCACAAGCAGACAATACAAAACAGCACAGGACACATACACAAAATAGCACTGAGCAGTAAACATTCTGTATATTATACAGTCCAAAAACAAGAAGACTGAAACAAGAGGGTTCTTGTAAACATACTGTATATACACTTATGTAATAGGCTTCAATACCCTTGTCTCAATGTACAGAACTGTACTTGCATTATGTCACACAGCATCACGTGGACATCAACCCACAAAAGTGGATTCACACAATTACCGCGATACAGACTTGTGAATTATCAAAACATGTGGCACAACGACGAGAACTGCATTATGAGTATTCTAATCACATCATGTGCTCAACACGTACACGTCATTTACACGTGTCCCCTAAAATTAAATCTGTAAAATTATCATTAAAATATGCTCAAAGTATGCTTTACAGTTGAACTTTCATTTCTCGCACCCCTTGGTGTTTCACACAGGTGAGACGAAGCGTGGTGTAACAAATTTGTGAGCATCCTGCTTAGAGAACACAGCAGATCTCAGTCAAGCTTCGAACATGACCTTTCATTTACACATCCAGCAAGACTGAAAGAATGAAGAGAAAATGTCCTAGTCTCTCTCTCTCTCTCTCACACACACACACACACAAACACACACTGTTCTAGTGAGAAATGGAACAAAGACACATAAATATATGTTGGAATACAATGCAGGAGTGTCACATTATTTGTTATGGCTCATCCATGAAGCCCTCTGAACCCCCCTGTCATGGTGCAGACCCACATTACGTAAACACAAGGTTAGACATTTGCAGGCATGTCCTATAATCCTAAAAGCAAGTTTTATTGTCCTGCGACAACGAGCTGTGTTTTTGTGTCTGGCTTCACATGTCTTTCAGGAAGAAGAAACATTACAACCAATAATCCTACCAGGTTAAAGTTGCCCACTAAAGGGAAATGAAACATAATCTAACGGGTTATACCACAGAACATAGAACATAGTGAGCATAGAACCTTGTAACGTACAGTATAATATACATTATTGTTTAGCACATCTGACAGGGTTTCATCAATGAGATAGAAGCCTTTATTTGTAACATATACATCACAGTGAAATTTTATTCTTTGCAAATATAAGCATGTTAGGCAGTTAGGGTCAAAGCACAGGGTCAGATAAGGGCTTTGATTAAGGACCCAGTGCTGGGGTTTGATTCCCTCACCTTCTGTTCAGCAACCCAGAGCCTTTCCTGTTGAAACACCACTGCCACAAAGGCATGGTTGTGCAGCAGGAATAATTTCTGCCTCAATGCTCCAGAGTCTCAGGACCTATCCTGACCACAGGTTACTATCTACCTGGAGCGTCTGTGCTGGTTTGCATCCATCTCCCAAAAACTAGGATCAGATTGTCTCTGCCAATAGATTGTCCCTGGTTGTGAATGAGTGTGTGAATGTGTGTGCGTTGTATCCTGCAGTGTTGTACTAGTGTACCATTCACAGTGTTCCCCAGGATCCACTACGATCCAAGCCAGGATAGAGTATTTACTGAAGACTTCACCCACACCACTTACTCCAACCAGGTAAGCACTTCTGTAGTCTGGTGGCTAAAACAGAGAGGCTCAAGAGGCTTCGTCCATCATACATATCCCTTAGGATGATATAAAGACTCATTTACTCCATTGTCATTGTGCACACTGCACTTTTACTGTTACTACATGTAACTCACCTGTGTGTTTAACACGCCATGTAGTACATATTGCATGTCATATTCTATTATTACTTCTTCTTATGTCTATTCATTTTTTGTATACTGTATATAACTGTGGATGTGACAAATAAAGTCTTGAATCTTGAGTGAATGAATGAATGTATGCAGGTTTCTAAGGTTAAAGTAAAGCGTTTTTATGTGAATATATAAAGTCAAGATTGATGAGTTTCAAAAGCATATTCAAGGCAAATGAATAGAAAAGTGTGTCACAGGCTGGTTATAATCTAAAATAATATATCAAAGGCTTAAACATTAGATTTTTTCCCTAGTAAACTGAAATATAGCACCGAAGAAAGAGGATGTCTGATACTCCATTGTCCAACAGGGGGCAGCCAAGAGCCAAGGAAACATATAGAAAAGCCTGTGAAAGCTCTGCTCATGGACACGTGAAGCTCAGACACATTTCACCAAAACCACAAATATAAACAGGCCATTTTCAGTGAATAACAAGATGTCATCAATGCACAATACAACCCAGCCAAGTATCTGTGGCTTTCCGGAATATAATAACGCCACATGAAAGAGTGCACAACAGACCTGGAGAGAGATCCACGCACAGATCAGTTCGGGGTTCTTCTTATAGTCAGCGTGATGCTAGGAAATGAGGGGTCATAATCACACAGGGGAAATGAAAAGGTAGTAATAGCTGCATGTGACAGTGGAGTGGGTGGACTAAAAAGGAAAAAAATAAAAAATAATATAAAATATATATACACACTGACCAGGCATAACATTATGACCGCCTGCTTAATATTGTGTTGGTCCCCCTTTTGCTGCCAAAACAGCCCTGACCCATCATGCATTGTGTATTCTGACCCCTTTCTATCAGAACCAGCATTAACTTCTGCAGCAATTTGAGCAACAGTAGGATCTGTCTGTTGGATCGGATCACACGGGCCAACCTTCACTCCCCACATGCATCACTGAGCCTTGGCTGCCCATGACCCTGTCGCCGGTTCACCACTGTTCCTTCCTTGGACCATGTTTGATAGATACTGACCACTGCAGACCGGGAACACCCCACAAGAGCTGCAGTTTTGGAGATGCTCTGATCCAGTGGTCTAGTCATCACAATTTGTCCCTTCGTCAAACTCGCTCAAATCCTTACGCTTGTCCATTTTTCCTGCTTCTAACACATCAACTTTAAGGACAAAATGTTCACTTGCTGCCTAATATATCCCACCCACTAACAGGTGCCATGATGAGGAGATAATCAGTCTTATTCACTTCACTTGTCAGTGCTCATAATGTTATGCCTGATCAGTGTGTATATTTGTTACACAGGACACTGAACTATACTTGGGGTATTTTATACACTCACAGTAGAAAATCTTTTATTTAAGGTAAGTATAAAACATTACTCTGTATTAAATATGCCATAGGAGCAAAAAACTACTCTTGAATATCAGAACTGAAGAGAAATATAATATAAAAGTGAAATAATAAAGAGTCATTATTTTATAATGGAATTGCTAGTACTATTGATTACGCTGGAAAGCTTAAGTAAACCCATTAAAATACAGACACGACGACGTATCATTTAAAGCTATGTATGTGCGTAGGTTTGTGTGTGTGTGTGAGAGAGAGAAGTGAGAGACAGAGAGAGAGTGAAATTAGAATTGGCTGCTAAATTATCTGAGCTCCACACAGGAATACACACGCTTCACACACCCACAGAGTGCAGAAGCCAGAGTTAATCAGGCAGCTCAAAGTCCCAGTGTGCTCCTGCTGAGAGCTAATGTAACATGGACAACACCATGGGCATGACTAGAGCCGTGTAAAATGTATTAATTATATGGGTATGGATCATGCTGAGTAAGCAGAAATAGTGTGATCAAGCAGAATATTTGATATTTGTTTATTCGGATGCTTCAGTGTGCAACACCTTTATTTCCCTTCAGTCTTATTCCACTCTTTAAGTGCTTAGTTTTTTGCCATAAACAGTGGCTCATTTTCAGGAAGGGGATCACAGCAAGCAAGCATATACCCTACCAGATGGGTGTAGTGCAATTTATTTATTTTTCTTACATATGAACCCTTCTACTTTGTACATTGAACCACTGGAAAATAGTGGAAATTAACTTCAGGTAGTTTTCCAACCTCAGTAACAGTTCATTTTGTCCATCATTTACAAGAGTGTTTTCTGGAAGTTGAGAAGTCTTCTTTCTAGTTAGATCGAAACGTTTCACTACTCACTACTTCTTCAGCTTCTTCTACAGCTTCTTCAGTCTG
Organism: Hemibagrus wyckioides; assembly: GCF_019097595.1. Classification (NCBI taxonomy): domain Eukaryota; kingdom Metazoa; phylum Chordata; class Actinopteri; order Siluriformes; family Bagridae; genus Hemibagrus; species Hemibagrus wyckioides. Next base: position 6,013,464 of record NC_080736.1, on the reverse strand, counting down.
AGGGATGTTGGTAGGATTCCACAACTTTGTATCCTCCAGGAGCAAGGATCCTCCCTTCCCTGGATGAAGGATTTTCTATCTGGACATAGATAGCCTCCTTCAGGTCCAGGTGGAAAAGTTTACATTTACAGCACACCTTTATCCAGAGCAATTTACAATTTAGCTAATTTCCTTGCTCAGGGGCCCAGCAGTGGCAGCTTGGTGGAGCTGGGATTAAAACTCACCACCTTCCAATCAGTAAGCCAACACCTTAACCCTAAGCTACCACATCCCGATAATCCCTAAACGCATTCTCTCAACAGAGGTGGAGGTACCTTGTCTCCTATTTTTCTTTCATCCATCCCCAAGAAGATCAAGACCTCTTCACAGGTCCACCAGGAAAGCCATACCCTCACATTCTCTGATCGTGACCTCTAATACTCTCATTACATCCTAAAGACTCCCCCACTCTCATCTTCTCCTTGTTCCTGTAACAAGGCTATCCAGGGAGGGGTCTATCCTTAAAAAACTTGGAGGATACAAATTCGTGGAATCCTCCCAATGAGGATTAGTCTCAGATGAGTAGTGAAACGTTTCCATCTAACTCGAAAGAAGTCCAGTTGACATTACTCAACTACCAGATAACCAAACATAGATGAATGAGAATCTTCACAGACATAAGAGTGTTATGTTTAAATGTCCCTGTTGCTGCCTGAGAATTTTGTCAGATTGTGTACAATGACAATACCTTACCTTACCTTACCTTATCTCCCTAAGCAGTCCTCATGCATAGAAGAGCACACAGATGCCCATGATTGGCTCACAAATCAAATTTTCAGAAATTTCAGAATAAAAACGGTGTCAACTTCAAAATCAACAACTTCCGGTGTGTGAGAAAGAAGAAAAGATCTCACCCCTTTTTCTCCTGGGGTTATAGAGAATGTGTGAAAGAAGAGGAATATCGGAAGAAAAATCAAGCTATGATTCCAATCTATACTATAGTGCGTCTGGACCTGTCTCACCTGTCAGTGAGCTCCTCACTCACAATGTGTCTGTGTCACACTGGACTGGGTTATTATATTTTTAGTGATGTCCTGGAGCCACATCAATCAATCATTGGGCGAACAGATACAGCACATGAGCCTATTAGAGGATCACACACACACACAGAAAGAGTTTGAGACTGATTACAAGCTGTGGCCACAAAAAAAACCCCCAAAAACAACACAATGTGATGTGAGCTAGAAAGAAAGAGTTGCCTTTCACTGATAATTAGAAGAAGAGCACACAGTTTTCACTAATGATCCACCTAGAGCTAGAAGAGAGAATAAAGGAATGGAACAAATCCTTAACCTTAGGGCTGTTGTTCGAATCACACGTCCTTTGTGCATTCCAAAAAAATCAACCAATTTACCCAATTTTAATCATTAAGCTGTATTCAGTGACTCTGGGCTCTAACAAAACGTCTCCAGATGAGGCTTATTATATTAATAAATAAATAAATAAATAAATAAATAAATAAATAAATAAATAAATAAATAAATAAATAAACATACTAACTAATAGATGAAAAAGAAAAAAAAAAATACAAAAACACTTGATGGATGAGACGGAAAAAAGAAAACATGACAAAAGTGTGTTGTTGTAGGAAAAGTTTCTTCACAAAAAAACTTTATTTAACTTAAAACTTCTAAAAAATTGGCAATGATTACACATTTTACCTTCTTTTTACCCATTTGTGGAACAATTGTAATAAAAACCGCAATGTAACGACTACATGAACAAGCCTCAGTTAGAAAAAGAGTTGAAAATCCGGCCTTTCTTTCTTTCTTTCTTTCTTTCTTTCTTTCTTTCTTTCTTTCTTTCTTTCTTTCTTTCTTTCTTTCTTTCTTTCTTTCTTTCTTTCTTTCCTTTCCTTTCCTTTCCTTTTCTTGAAGTCAATAAGACGAAACCTGCCACAGGAAAGTCTTCAGGACAGAGGAATTAGTGCCATCCAGTTTCCCAGCAACATGAAACGCTGCTTTTTTTGATCAACTTCAAGAGAGAGGAAAATTTTACTACAGATATGTCAGCAGATGAAAAAGAAAGACGGGAGACCAATTCCACCGGATACTCCTCTAACAGGAATGTCAGATCGTCCGGCTGTGAGCTAGCTCGAGAGCTAGTTTGTATTATAACAAGCACATGAATATAAACCTATGATTTTTTCTTGTAGCTGGAACTTTTATCAAAGCTCCTGTTACTGGAAATGACTTCACATCTTCTGACCAGTCCTAATCCAGAATACAGCCAGTGGTATAAAGTTTAATATACAGTAAATGTAACAGTTAGCTCTTGAATAGTATTCTGCCTTGTTCTGCAAAAAACATTTCATACATAATACAAAAGTAGAAGCTTCTGTTTAAGCTCTGCTCATCTTAATGGGGTAGCTTAGTGGTTAATGCATTGGGCTACTGGTCAGAAGGTTGTGAGTGTGAATCCCAGGTCCACCAAGCTGCCATTGCTGGGCTTCTGAGCAAACCCACAGTTGTATAAAATGAGTTGCTCTGGATATTTTACCACGTAATAACCACAAATGATCATTTATAGGAATAGAACAATTAAACCCAGAGTTGTTGGACTAATCTGGTTCACGGTCCCACTACTCCCACAATCCAACACTAATTCTCCCCAATGTCATCTCCTGCTATTACTGCGCCAGCACATTACTGCTTCCTGCTTTATACTCTCTTTATACGGTCTTATGTCTTTCTGCTCCACCGGTAGTGAAAACATGCAGTCCAGTAATAGAAATTGGATCATCAATCATTCATTCTAAGGGTTCAATTCCACGGCCGGGTGCTAACCCAGCCACTGAAGGGTTAACTCTCAGAGCAGGCCCCAAGCCTGAATAAAAGGGGAGGGTTGCATCAGGAAGGGCATCCAGCTTTAAACCTGTGCTAAATCAGAATACGTGGACCAAATGATCCGCTGTGGAGACCCTGAACAGGGAGAAGCCGAAAGAACAACATACATATACACGAGCCGATTGGATAATTAGCATGCCTCTCGAATATCCTTTGCCTCTTTCTGTGTTCCTTTTCACTTTTCATATTCTTGGATTGTGTAGGTGAAATTAGAGAGTTTCAATTCCTTCCAAAAATTTAAATAACATCTAAAATAACACAGTAAATAGCTATTGAGCCTAAAAACAACATGAGTGCTTGGTTTCTTTGAATTATCATTCAGACTAACTGAATTTTACTTCCCTCGAAAGGAGCTCTAAGTCTTTCTTTCTTCCGCAGACTCTATCGATTTCTCCAAAAGACAAACAGAAGACGATTCGTCATCGAAATTCGTTATGCACTCGAGGCTTTACCGAAGCGATACGTGATAGCGCAATCCATTAACGATAATGATGACATATTATTGCTATTATGATGAATATTGAGTATTTTTTTAGGATAGAAGAATAGTAATAGTCTATGCTGGGCTCTGAGCTTCGGGACACTGGCTTTGAATTGGAAGTGTGTGCGCTAGCAATCGAAAGAAAGTAATCGAGGAGAAGACAAAGCCATGCAATCAAAGCATGAGAGGAACAAGAGCAGCTCCAGATGTTTAACATTGTAGATACATGAGAGAAAGAGATGACAAAAAGACAAGGAGTGTTAGAGAGGATGAGAAAAAGAGAGAGAGTGAGAGAAGAAGAAGCCAAACTCGAGTTTAGATTCACAAAAACAGAGCTTGTCTTATTGTCTACAATCTGTTTGGATCGAAGATCCTTGATTCTGATTTCAGGACTCCGTGCAACTTTGCTGTGGTTGTAATCACATTTTCTTTTCTTTTCTATTTTCTTTTCATTTTTTTATCACTGAAAGGCTTTGTTACAGACGTTAAAAGTAAAATGTCATGTGTAAAAAGTCATTTTTAGTAAAAAGTAGTCAATTTTCCCAAAATGGTGCCCTGATGCCTGTGTTCCTTCCTTTAAAGGCCAGGGATTCAAACCCACAACCTCCCAATCTGTAATCTAACATCTTAACCACTAAGCTACCACATCCCCCACATCCCCAAGCTGAAGTTCAGGGGTTCAATCCATCCTAAAAATAAAAAATTTCACAAAATGCATCAGATTAATGAACTAAATGGTATCTGTTTTAATTCTAATACAGGGGCAGGGGCACAGTGGCTTTGTTGCCTTGCATCCTTGTGGTTTAGGATTTAATTCAATGTGTGTGAGGAGTTCTCAGGTTCTCCCCACTGCTTTAGACATGACACTGACATTCCTAAATTGTGAATGTGTGTGTGGTTGTGCTGATACTCAGATCAGGCATAAGATTATGACAGGTGAAGTGAATAACACTGATGATCTCCTCATCATGGCTCCTGTTAGTGGGTGGGATATATTAGGCAGCAAGTCAACATTTTATCCTCAAAAGTTGATGTTAGAAGCAGGAAAAATGAGCAAGTGTAAGGATTTGAGCGAGTTTGACAAGGGCTAAATTGTGATGGCTAGACCACTGGATCAGAGCATCTCCAAAACTGCAGCTCTTGTGGGGTGTTCCCGGTCTGCTGTGGTCAGTATCTATCAGCGACAGGGTCATGGATCCAACAGACGAGCTACTGTTGCTCACATTCCTGAAGTAGTTAATGCTGGTTCTGATAGAAAAGTGACAGAATACACAGTGCATGACGAGTCAGGGCTGGTTTGGCAGGGACCAACACAATATTAGGCATGTGGTCATAATGTTATGCCTGATCGGTGTAGGTTGGCACCCTGTCCTTGGTGTACTCAGCCTTGAGTCCTGAGTCTCCTGAGATTTCTACTCTCTAGTCTTCCTGTGACCCTTGTGTACGATGCCACATGCTAGTCTTTTAATACTACTCCCATTAGTTATAAATACTTTCCACTGAAATTCCTTTTTAAAGTTAAAGTTGCAGAATCGTGTAAACCTCTGTCTTAGTTTAAAATGTATTTAATACTTTAATATATTTTTCAGTAATGCATGTTGCTCTGGGTGGTTATGGAAATCGCAGGAACACTGGACACAAGTCTGTATTGAATTTTCATGGTACTAATTAATTCCAGTGTATTGTATAGTGCTGTTTTCATGGTCAGAAGGTGTTTGTTCATTTTCTATAACTGCACAGCTGTGACTCTAATGCAACCGCAAGGCAAATTACAGGCTTTTATATACTGTATATATATATATAATATATTAGCATTTTTATAGTAACAGCCAACTCAAAGGGACAGACGTTCCACATGAACTGATTCAAAACATTAGAATTGTTGATACGGTGAAGTTTTCTGTGAGGACTCGTGTTTCTTCATGATAAAGAAGCTTTGCACTGTAGTTTCTTGGTAACCTGTCAAACTGCTTTCATTTTTTTTGTCTTATAAACTGCAAGAGAGAGAAAAAAGAAAGGTAACTAGCTCATTTTGTGGATTTTAATTATATCTCTAAACTGAATTTAGAATAAAATAAAAGCCTTTATATTGTCACATACACGTTACAGCAGATCCCAACTTTGGAGGTTGGGGTCAGAGCACAGGGTCGGCCGTGATATAGCACCCCTGGAACTGTGAGGATTGAAGGCCTTGCTCAAGGGTCGAACAGTGGCAGCTTGGCAGTGCTTGGGCTTGAACTCTGACCCTCCTATGTGGCTCTGCACTGACCAGAAAGTCAATGGCTTAATACTACATGTTACCTGTTACTTATCTTTGACTGTCTGTGCTGAAAAGTTATTCTCTCCGTCATCATTTCTGTCTTAAATTCTGGTAATAATTTTCATCAGCATTAAAATTATCATATTAACATATGCAAATGATGACATTAAGGGTCCTGCTGCTAGTTTAATACAGTCACGTCATAACGCGATATAAAAAGTTAAGCTGTGTTCTAATTAGGTTTGCTCTAATGTGGTGTTCTAATTAGGATTAGAAAGAGTATTACTGAGCGACAGAGGGATAAAATCTAGCGAGGAGAGAGAAAAAAAGGGAACAAATCGGCCTTCCTCATGGGACGTAGTGAGAGACTAACGTATTTTTAATGAGATTATCTGTTCTAATCGTGGCTTATGAAACAAGCGGCAAGGATGTTTCTTGAAATTTTAGACACAGTCCACAATCCAAAGACGTAATCCAAAATGGGCAGCGAGTCAGAAACACGCTGTTTTAGATATCCAGATTGCATAAATGGGAAAACAGGCCAAAAAATAAATAAAAAAAATCAATAATGACAGAGCAAACAAGCATAGAAAATGCTTTCTAGGCAAATTTCACACCTGGGAACGTAACAATGAATGCAGCTGTTAAATCCATTTAGGAAAGACAGGGAACAGGACCCAGCTGAAAAGAACCTGGAATGAACCAATAACAGAACAAGGACGGATATAAACAAAACAAAACGAGAGCTTAAAACCAAACTGAGACACAGGGCAGGTCCAGGGTAGTTATTTGTAAGGTTAATTATAAATAAGAGTGGGTGATTATGGCAGAAGAATCATATCTTAATGCTAGAAGACATCTTCACAATTTCTTGATCTATGCTGATCATGATTTTGCTGAGGTTTTGTGGATACACTACCGTTATGGTTTTGAGATTTGAGAAAAAGTATTTCATGAGGGAAAATTTGTAAAATTTTAAAATGTCTTTTATTCTCATTTATTGAACTAGATATTGAAAGAAAAATTGTTCACAGGAGCATTTACACAAGAAATGAGGTATTCATGACAATCCAAGTAGTTAAAAAATAAAATAAAATAAAAATAAAATAAAAACAAATAAAAAAATTCTAGCTCTTGACTTTTTATTATTTATATATTATATTTAATTTAAATTTAAAATGAGTTAAATATTGCTTTTGTTTCTATTGCTCTATTTGTGAAACTCAATTGTTTAATATTAGTGACTTGAAAGAAAGCAATCCAGAAGAAATCCATAAATAAGGACATATAAGGCTAGATATTCATTTAGGACAATAACAGCAGGAGGAGTTTGTTTGTGTATATGGATACTGACTTGCTGCTATGGCTGAGCTCATCCATCCATCCATCCATCCATCCATTTTCTGTAATGCTTATCCTACACAGACTCGTGGGTAGCCTGAAGCCTCTCCCAGTGGACTCAGGACACTAGATAGAGCACACCCTGGAAGGGTGCCAACCCATCACAGGGCACAATCACACACACACACACATTGACACACTACAGAGAATTTATAAATGTCAATCAGCCTACAGCGCATGTCTTTGGACTGCGGAAAGAAACCCAAGTACCCAGAGAAACTCCTAAAGCACAGGGAGGAAAAGGGAATCTAACAACCAAGCCACCATGGCCCCAGTGAACTTCACACAACTTATCAAAACCGCGAGGAACCCTCAGATGAACAGTTTGCATAGTTAGCTAATTAAAGTTTAATTTTCAGTCAACGTTTTATCCAGCTAGTGCTTAGTAAATAGGAAAGAATATTTATTCCGTAATTATGTTCAAGCCACACTACACAAGTAACCTTAATTATACGGGGTGAACTGTGCGAAAAATAAATTCCTATAGCAGTTCCATTTTAATTACACGGCTAAGCAGACAAGCTAATTCACAAAACTCCAAAATACTTGTGCTTCCCTTCTCAATGTTTTTTTTTTCTTTGGAGGGGTTAAGTCTTTTTTTCTGGGTCAGATACTACCAAACCCTTGTAATTTGCACCCTGCCATTTAAGTTCTCCTTTTGAAGGCTGAAACCTTTATAATGTGTGAAGCGAGTAGGGCATAGTCATTATCACTTCAGACCTTGTGTAGAGAGCAGTTTTTCCTCAGTTCTCAGTGGAAGAGGTTCCCATTTCTGAAACACAACCTCCGATTTTCTTTTGCGTGGCTTTCTACAGCTGCACGGGTGGCAAATCCTCGTCTGGTAAAAGCCTTACGGAGAAGTTGCTGAGACAAAATGAGCATCCAGAATCGAGAAGTCAGGTTTGGTATTGACTCCTGTGCAAAAAGGCATTGATTTATAATCCATCTATAGACTTTAGAGGCAAAAACGAGATAATAAGGCTGCTTCATCTGTTTCCAGCCAATACTAATTATGCAAATAAACAACCCTTCACTAAACAGAATCAGATTGACTCTCGAGAGGATTGACTCCAGTAAGCGAAAAATAGCACTGGTGTAATAAAATTCACCAAATAATAGCAACACACTTGTGGAATTTTTGCATGTGATATTGAAACACTCCATGGCTGATAATAGCAAAAACAAATGACAGAAATAATTAAAAATGGAGTTATTATACTTATTCATTATAAAAAAACCCACAATAGACAGGTTAGTTAAATGAATGTACATGACAATACAGTGTGTAATTGGTAAATTTTGACGTCCTGCTTGATAAACTGAGCGTTGGTGTTGATGAATAAAAACGAGCTAACCAACATAAATTGTTCTGCTTAACCAGTAAACATCATTTTAATCACATAAGCCCCCAAATAAAAAAATGCATTAATCCGTTCTATTAAAACTGGCCTGTTAAACTGAAAATGCAAGACTCAGGGCTAGCTGATATAAATAATTTTCTTTTTGTCCTGCACTGTTTGCACTAGGTTGCACCCGATGCACTTTATGTGGCTAAAACAACTTACTTTCAGTCCTCAGCTCTGTGTTTTATGTAGCTCTATGTAGCACCAGGGTCCTGGAGAAACGCTGTTTCATTCCTCTGTGTACTGCGTCAGCTATATATGGTTGAAATGACAATAAAAGCTTCCTGACTTGATTTGACTTGAATGGTGATATCTGAACAGGCTTTGGCTTTGGAAGTTGTATACCTACGTGATTTGATACGACTGGCTGTAAGATATCTGCATATCTATCTGATAGACATACATCAGAGTGACTGAGTGCTCGTTCCTTCTCTAGCAATGAACTTTGATTCCAAAAGCTGGATTCTTTTCATTAACAAAATCAACAATGTTGGTAATTATTATCAGTGTCTTTTCCAGTAGGTGGTCCTGCAGCTCATTCTTCGCAAATGTCACACACTAATACAGTCTGTAGAGCTGCATATATTAACTAGATTTCATAACAAGCTTATTATTACACCTATTACAAGACCTGCCATATGTACAATACATGAAAGCACGGTTGTTGGAAAGTGTTACGGACTACAACAAACAAGTGCAGCTTAATATAAAAATTAATAGACCTGAAAAAGTTGAAGTTGAACCAAATGGTTAAAGCTATTGGTTTTTGAATGGAAGGATGCAAGATTCAAGCTCTAGTGCTGCCAAGCTGAAACTGTTGGGCCCTTGAACAAGGCTCTCTGCCCCAGAGGTGCTGTATCATAGCTGCCCCTGTGCTCTGACACCGACTTCCTAAGCTGGGATATGTGAGAACAGAATTTCACTTTGCTGTAATATCATTTTGTAATGTGACAAATAAAGGCTATTTCTACTATTTTAGGTGCAGCTTTTATTTTGTCAGATTTATTGACTTGTCCGTTCATTCACTTAAATTTCACCTTCTAGCTTTGCTCTCATTAAGGGGAAAAGCAGAGAGCAGGTCGGGGGTGATATGGGTTTCGACACTGACATTTTTCTTCCTTCAATAAACTTTAAAGCACAGTGCCCTAACTGCCCCAGTCATTATCAATAAAAGTGACAGAGAAGCAAGACATTTGTTAAAAGAAATATTGACATGGGACACTTCAGTTTGCTGGAGAAACTGAATAGCAGATATGTAAGGAAATTTTTAACTGATAGTGAAGCTACTACTGTACATAATGAATAAACACATTGTAGGGCAAAAATCATTGAATCATTGAAAACAATTCAATGATTGTTGGTGTGACGTGAAGATAAAACTGTTTTAGTCCTCTTATAAAGGACAACAGTGTCTCTCTATGTTTCTTTGGATGTCTTAAATTCTTTTTAATCGCGACTCAAATATTTACACTCATTTTTAATTTAGGTTCCAGAAAAAGTCCATGAAATTACCAGAAGATAGCTGTATCTGAATCCAGCCAAATAGTAAAAACATTCTGTTCAATATGATTTGTGTTGTAGAGGAAGCCTTTTAGATCAAAAATGTCACCATGGGCCCATTGATTTGATAAAACGCATTTGTAGACATTTAGTCTGAAATTTATCTTAAATATAAAGGCACTCACCATGCCCGAAAAAGAGCATCTGTTCTATATCGCAAGCATCAACTATAGGACGTTGGAGGTAAGTGGAACTTTGTCTAGATTTTTAAAGAGAACGCATTTATCCACAGATCTTTGTCAGTTTAATTGCTCCCTATTGTAACACTGCCAGATGTTCAGCCACCAGTAGACTCTGTCACACTGACGGGACTGATGAACCACACAAAATATCTTAAAAAACATATTTATTCTATTTCACTAAAGTGAGTCATATTTCCCCCTCGGGTTAAAGACTTAGAAAAAGAAATTGTCCAAAAGTAACCTCTGCAGTAGACTAATTCAATTCGAATCAATTGCTTCACTTCACATCGCTTCCCAGCAGCTAGGCATTAGGCATGCATGCATGGTGATGATGGCCTAAATATCATTTTTAATAAGGTTCATCAGAAATTACACTGTAATTTTATTTACTAGCGATTGTACCCACTGGTGAATGATTAGCATTTAATTTCATTATCCTTAAGCTCATTTCTTGAGCCTGACTTTCCAATATTTGAGCTATCTAATTCCAGGCAATGTTTCTGCGGAATATTATTCTCAAAATTGCATTTGCAATGCAGAAATTTGATAACTGTTTTTATAATGGTTTAAATACAGCTTTGGTTCAAAAGAAATGATATACCCTCACCATCCACCTTATTAGGAAGTCTTGTATTCATGCAGTTCTCTAATCAGCCAATCGTGAATGCATAAAACGTCAGAATGGGGAAAAAGTATGATCCCAGTCACTTTAACCGTGGCATTGTTGTTGGTGCCTGATGCCAGACGAGTAGGTTTGACTCTTTCAAGAAGTGATGATCCCCAGGGATTTTCACTCACAATAGTTGCTCGGGTTTACACATTTGTGAGAAATGCAAAAATCATCCTTCAGGCTGAAACACCTTGTTGATGAGAGAGATCAGAGGAGAATGACAAGACTGGAAGCCTGTAGTAACTCCATTAATGACTCTTTACAACTGTGGTGAACGGAAAAAGCATCTCAGAATGGACAAAACATTAAAACTTGAGGTTTGATGTGATTATTTACAACAGCTGAAGACCACGTAAGGTTTCACTCCTGTCAGCCAAGGGCTAGAATCTGAGGATATCGGACTCGAACTGGAGAGTCGAAGACAAAAAAAATAGGTGAATTTTCCCTCTAATCTTCAGTTGGTCTTGTGTTGCTGTAGCTCATCCACTTTGATCTGTTTCTGATAATTTTATGCATTGCACTGCTGCCATGTGATTGGCTGATTCGATACCTGTATGAATGTGCATTCATTAGGAACACCTCTACCCATTACATTTACATTTCTGGCATTTGACAGACACCCATATCCAGAGCAACTTACATTTATTTCATTGATTGAGGGTTAAGGGCCTTGCTCTGGGGCCCAGCAGTGGCAGCTTGGTGTACTCGATACTTCTGATCAGTAGTCCAACACCTTAACCTCTAAGCAACCACATCCAGCCTCATCCCATGCTCATACATGTAGTTATCCAATCAGCCAGAACATGGCAATACAGGTCAAGAGACTGACTTAATATTCGCTTTAGACATCAGAATGCGATCTCAGTTACACTGACTGTGGCATGGCTGTCGGTGTCGGCCAGGCAAGCAACAGTCTCTATACAGAATGCTGCAGAAAAAACACTTCATCAATTCTGCAGGTTAGAGAAGAATGGTCAAGTGGTAGCTCAGTGGTTAAGATGTTGGACTACTGATCAAAAGATTCATAGACCAAGACTACCAAACTACCACTGCTGAGCCCTTGAGCAAGGGCCTTAACCCTCAGCTGCTCAATTGTATCAACGAGATAAATGTAAATCGCTCTGGATAAGAGCGTCTGTGAAATGCTGAAAGGTAAATGTCAACAGTCTGAGCTGACAGGAATGCAACGGTATCTCAAATAACAGCACTTCACAGCCATGGTGAGCAGCATCTTATGTAAAAGGTTTAAATTTGGCACATGCTGAGGCGAATGCTTCCACTGCTGTCACAGACTCACAGAAGGGGTTGAACTGTCCAGTTTTGTTTAGTCTGTGCCAGTCTTGGTCCAGTTTGATTTTAAACTGAACCATAATTAAAGCTTACCGGATGATTGGACTTGGTTAATGAATGTCTAAATAAGTAAATTACCAAAATTGTCATTAAATAAGCGGCAACACAAATAACATTGGGATGTAGTTTAACAGATAGTGTAGCCCCAAGAAGAATGACTTCTATGTGACCCTGTAGGAGGAAGAGCAGAAAAAAAATGGATGCATTGGATGTTTTTGGATTAACGAGTACAGGTCAGCAGATATATCTGTCATAACAAGCTCAAATCCATGCATGGACCCTCATTAGTGTAGTGCAGCAAGAGGCTGAGAGTGACCGGTTTAGGTTTGGCTCTATCACCTTGACAGACAAATTTGTGTAACATAAACAGCAGATGTTATAAAGATTCAGCCTGTCATATGCATTAGGTAGAGTATGCATCGAAATACATCCTAGGTTTTGCTGGAAGACATACTGGAGCATCACGACCCTGCATTTAAACTTCCGGTGACACTTCTGGTGTCCAAGGTTGTGTCCAATTAGTTACGACCTCCCAATGTGTGGATGACCCACAGACTGCTGAGATAAAGCCGTTACTCCTATGTTTAGTACACGGGTAAGTGGCAGGTTTAGTGAGTATTAGTTTTAGACCTGTTTCTTTCGTTTTGCCATTTTAGACTATTGACTAAATTCCTTCTAGACTCTTTTCTTCTTCAATTCTATGAAGCATAATATTAAGTCTTGATAACTACTACATTGAAAATTTTTACCTTTAATTCAGAGTAAAGTCACATTTTAAGTGCTCTCTGCTGCAGTGCTCTCACTCAGAGCTTCATCCTTCGTTCCCTATTCAGCTAAAGAGCTGAAAGAAAGCAAGGCAAGGAGGAAATAAAAGGGTGTGATGTTAGAGGAAATGGTGGCATGATTCTATCCTGAAATCAATTATTTTCCAATGAAAGTGTTTTATGTCTTTAATACCACAGCATTGATTACAATTATTAATATAACATTACATATGTTAATATATTAATAAAACAATTTATCAGTCGCTCCAATATTCCGTGGAATTTTTATTTGGGATTGTCATGGACCAAAAATGCCTGATTTTGCTTGATTTTTCCGAAGCTGTGATGCAACTTCACTGTAAGACAATTCAAAATGCTTTAACTCAAAAACGAAAGTTTACCTGCTGCCTTAAAATCAACTCAACTTAAATATAAACTTTGTTAACTTACAAGCAGTCAAGACACTGGAAATACTCGAAGTTTTCGTTTTGGAAATGTATAAATATCTTATAAATAAATATAGACTTAGATGTAAATATCCGAAACTTTTCATGACAAGAAATATGTTTGCATAACTTAATTGGGCTCTCAGTTTTGTGTTTTTCTTTGCGGAAAACTTCTTTAATTGGCAGAATTGCAAGCATAAGATTCTTCTTTTAAGCTCCAGCCAGTGAAAAAACATACATAATTACATTCTATGATCTGCCAAGATCTCTAAGATACTTGCTATTACTTTATATATAATATAATTACCCTATGATAATTATAATTACTTTCCATGATATCATGATCTCTAATAACGGATGTTGTGATGATGTCACATGACGAGCCAGCCCAAATCTGAAGACAACCTGTGGAAATTTGGAAAAAAATGCTCTAAATATTGCACAGTTTGTTTTATTTTGCGTTAAGTGATTGCAGAATCATGAAATCCTGGAATTAAGATTTGTCATCAGTAACGTTAGAACTGCTATGAACTGTCATTTGCGCACTAATAAGAGAAAACAAAGACAATAAAATTAAAATTACAACAACAGTGAAACCATCCATCCATCCATTTTCTGTAACCACTTTATTCCTAATTAGGGTCACAGGGATCTGCTGGAGCCTATCCCAGTGCACATTGGGCGAAAGGCAGGGGTACACCCTGGACAGGTCACCAGTCCATCACAGGTCCACATATAGACAGACAACCACACACTCACACTCACTCCTATGGGCAATTTAGAATTACCAATCAATCTAATGTGAATGTTTTTGGACTGTGGGAGGAAACCGGAGTACCCAGAGTAAACCCACAGGCACAGGGAGAACATGCAAACTCCACACAGAAAGGCCCCTGCCTGTTCAAACCCAGGATTCGAACCCAGGACCTTCTTGCTGTGAGACAACAGTGCTAACCACTGAGCTAAAAGAATGCAAAATGTTCTGTAATGAAGACTGTATTGTGCTGTTTAACTCCCTGTTAAAGAAAGCATCATATTAATAATCACTGTTAATTAGCAGATTTTTAATACGTTCATTATTAGCCTTAAGTCTCTGTCAAGTTGTTACTATAGAAACAATAACTTAATAGAGCGAATGCATTAATAATGCGATTTGAATAACAGCTGGAACACCTGCCTGAGCTGCTGATAGAGAAATTTAACCCGTGCCTTTTAACCAACGAGAATTCAACCATGCTGTGCTCTGACAAGCGCATCCCTACTCCTGTGCCTGTCATGTGTCAGGATCGGCAATAAAGGAGAGCTTGTGAAGAACCTGAACAAAGCTGCAGACACACACACACGGTTCGTGCCGAACTTAAAAGCATGTTTGGTCACGGAGATAGATCGATAAAGGCATTTTCAAGAGGCAGGAGACTGAGTGTCAGTGAGTGTGTAGGGGATGGGGGCTGATGAAGAGATGAAGAGATCTGGCAAATATTTATCTTTTTTTTCTCTCCAGCTTTTGAAGCGAAGGTTTTATGTAGTAATAGAGCAAGCATGATTGCTGAAAATCACACACACACACACACACACACACATAGGCTCTGTGTATCTAAAATGAAAGCTCTGAAACTAAAGCACAAATGAAAACACTAAAAGCACTATTGCCTAAGTATTAGATGTGTTGTGTCCATCAAATAGCGACTCCTGACATTAGCTCATATAGACCTGTTACAGCTTAATAGATCTCTTGGGCTTAAAAGGAAACAGCATTGGTTTAAGGGCACCACGGCATCGCCTTAGCCCTCACACTGCCTTTCTTTATTTTCAAATCACTTTGCTATAAAGGCTTACTGCTTTTCATTTGTTATAAGAAAGCAGACATAACTACTGTGTGCAAAAAAGAGCATTACAAAGTAAGTGATTTCATGTTTAGCAAAGCTGATTTTGACAAATATGCCTTCACAAGGCTTTTTTACTCCCTTACTTTAAGGTACCAGATATAAGTAAATGGGTCATAGTGTAATTTAAGCTGTTTTTACTTGCTGCTTGAAGAAATTGAGATTGTTGAAAACTGTGATTGTTCCTTCAAGCAGGAAGTTCAACCATCAGGAATTTTATACACAGTCTGGCTTTTTAGGGGATTAGTTTCTTGACTAGCTGTGCGTATTTTTTATGAAATGAGAGACATGCTGGCGAGCTGCAGATCCGCATTCATGCGGAGAACTGAATCTTTCTTTCCTTACTTTATGAATAATGTTATTTCACAACAGCCTTCTTTCTTCGGATTCAGATTTGTAAGCTGTCTAAAACACGAAGCAAAACAAAACGAATATATAGAGCTCCTCCCACCTGTATCTGTATTTGCAGACTTTTATCTTTTCAATCTGAATAATGTTATGATTATTATTTACATCCATAATACAATGATTTCCAGATTCGTTGCTTTGTTTGTCTTTAGTAACACCATTTCATCCTGGTGAGGGTTGCAGTGGCTCCAGAGATCCTCCCAGGCACAGAGAGCAGGGTTAAAATACACACACACACACACACACACACACATTCATTCACAGCTAGGGGCAATTTAAAGTCACCAGTTCATTATTTATGAATGACCGAATGACTGAAAAGTGCTATACACCTGGTGGAAGGTTTGTTAGAAGCAAGCGAGCAGCATTTCAGTATCTGAGCTATATTCAGGGGCAGTGGTTAAGCTGCTGGACTGCTGATCGGACAGTTATGAACTCAAACCCCAGGACCACCAAGCTGCCACTGTTGGGCCCCTGAGCAAAGCCCTTAACCCTCAATTGCTCAGTTGTATAGCAGAAATAAATGTAAGTGGCTCTAGATAAGGGTGCCTGCTAAATGCCAGAAATGTAAATATCTTTGTGCCAAAACATCAAGCTCTTTGCTCATCAGTAATGTTAGCAAAGATAACTTTCTGTCTAACTTAGCACTCAGTGCAAAGTGACAATTTCTGAATCAGCTTAGACTAAGAAAAACTTTAAAAAGCTTTCACTCAGGCTATACGGTGTGTATACTGTCTTTACAGACATACATCTATTGTATATATTCAGAATTAGCCTTTCAAGAGGAAATAACAACTTAAAACGCCTGTCTTTTGTTCAGTTTTGTACTTCACACTTTATTTTACATAACGTCTCTCATTAGAATGTCATATGTCTGATGTTTGGAGGGCTTTGTATGAAAAGGGCGGACATTTTGTACTCCGCAGTCATTATTTTCTCTCCAGTTCAATGTATTAGAGCCTAACCAACAAAATGTGTCACTCTCCAGTTACTTAGACATACTGTAATGGATCAAAATATTTTTGCCAGCAGCAGAAAAAGGACAAAATGCATCAAAATGTATTTTTAGCAGACCTGCCAAAACAAAAAAAGATGGGGAAAAAGAAGATATGGGTGATACAGAGCTTTCCAGATACAGAGGTGATACAGGTGATACAGAGCTTATTTTTT
Source organism: Hemibagrus wyckioides (assembly GCF_019097595.1). NCBI lineage: Eukaryota > Metazoa > Chordata > Actinopteri > Siluriformes > Bagridae > Hemibagrus > Hemibagrus wyckioides. Next base: position 5,996,601 of record NC_080736.1, on the reverse strand, counting down.
TTGTTATATATCTGAAGATACTGAAGATATTTATTCATTTTATTTAAATATTTCATTTAAGTATCAACTTTATAAACATCACAAATGTTTCTTCTAAAATTTCTTAGAGTGACAAAAATAATTAAGAACAAAAAGGGAGACATGATCTTTCTCATAAATAAATTAAAAAATAATAAATAAATAAAATCATACTTCAGCACAAAAAGGGAGACATGATTTTCCTCAATAAACAAACAAACAAGTAAATAAGTAAATAAAGAAAGAAATTAAAAAATAATAAAAATAAAATTAAATAAAATAATTAAATGGGAATTTATTTTTGCTTTCTTTTGTTATATATCTGAAGATATTTATTCATTTTATAATAAATAAATAAAATCAAATAACAAAATCAATAATAAAAAAAAAAAAAACTAAAAGGAAAGGCCAAACTTCAGAACAAAAAGGGAAAAGGGAGACATGATTTTCCTCAATAAACAAAGCAAACAAACAAACAAGTAAATAAGTAAATAATTAAATAAAGAAAGAAATAATAAAAATAAAATAACATTAAATAAAACCAGAAGGAAAAGCCACACTTCAGCACTAATATAACAAATTAATTTAACAAATTATTTTGCTTCATTTTTTCTCTATTATATCTGAAGAGATTTAATAGCGACAATCACTATTAAACAATTTAAATATTAATGTTATTAATATTTAATTTGGATATTAACTGAATAAACATCACAAATGTTTCTTAGACTGACAGAAAGAGAAAATGACAAAAGGGAAACGTGATTTTTCTGTAAATCAGTCAATCAATCAATCAGTCAATCAATCAATCATCATTGGGATTTGAACTTCTGAATCTCTGGACAACAGGACAGACTTCTGTCAGGAATGTCAAGACTCAGTAGGAGACGTTTGTGAGATTACTGGGGTCATTTCTCTCAGGAGAGAGAGAATGTAAGCAGACATCTCTCTTTTATTTCCCCTTGATCTCTTTGCTGTCTAGGGGGAAATTTTTGAGATAATAATAAGATCATTTTTGGATTTCTTTTCTCTAGGATTCGTTCCACACTGTTGCACAAACTGTCATTACTGGAAGTTTGCGATTTTATTCAAAGCATGCATTCAAGCTAAAGCCACTGAAATGCAAAGAGAAGAAATGAGAAGAGCTCAGCGTACGCCTGTGAGTCCCAGTGCATCTGCAGCAGTTTATAAACAGGCCACTCTGAAACCATGAACGTGTTCAGAAATAAGAGGCTGATTATTTATGAAGTGTATTCGGAGCCATTGAGGAACTCTTGAATTGAAGCGGCACAAGCTACCACATCTGCTGTGGAGTGATTGCTGGGAAGTCAGAAGGAGACAGATAATAACTGTTGACATTCATCGAGGTCAAAAATACACACTTCCAAAGATGCATACACATGCACGCAAATACCACAAGTGTGTCAAAAGCTTGAGATAATCCTGAGGCAATAAACAAGATTTTAAGTCTGTTACAGCTTTTCATACATTTGCATAATTGCACGCTCCTATGAAGCAAAGGTGTGTGTGTGTGTGAGACCTTGTCAAGTCAAACAGCCTCTTCACAATTGGACAGATTATTTCTTTAAATGCCATACTTTTATTCTTCTCTATGACAGGTAAGATTTTTTGAGCCGCGCAAATAATTATGATCTTCTCCGATTTGTGTCATCAAAGTTCTCCGATGTCGCAGCAGTTACAATAAAAATCACTGAAATAAAAGTCATCTTTTGACAGTATTCTAACAGCAGCTTGACAGTCACTGGTAAATTGTTTGACATAACATTTGAAACCTAGCAGCAGAACTGTGCAGAACTGCTAATCATGGGGCGAAGATGATTATTAAACCAATTGTATGTAAAATAAGAATTTGTGTAATCAAACTAAAACCTAGTGTCTGTATGGCTGTCAGTTCAGATCTGCAGACAGCCAGAGAGCCACTGTTCAGTGCCCCCAGAGCGAGGCCATTAACTCTCAGCTTCTCAGCTACTCTATATGCTCGATTGCATGTTGCCGAGGGCAAGCTGGTGGCGCAGTAGGTTAGTGTAGGTGACTTGCATATTTAGGTTTTTTCTTAACATATTTACACTTGCTCTCTTTGCAGGGATTGGCATGCTCTTAGTTGTCTATAAATGAATCAAACTGAATCAAATACAAAAAAGCCACGCTTTACGAAAAGCTGAATTTGATAAGAAATAAAGTGGGACCATCAACAGGATTTTTTTTAGACCACCCAGAGCGACCTCACAGCAGTCTTAGTCTCTCCATGTGGTGCAGCAGCAGTGATGGAGTCTCCAGTGTATGAAGCTTTAAGCAGAAGTAGAGCATTAGGATGAAACAAGCAGCTCTGGAGGGAAGAGGGAGGCAGGATCAGACACTATTATCCCAGTCAGTCAGTCGAGAGAGAGAGAGAGAGAGAGAGAGAGAGAGAGAGAGTGAAGTAGAGAGAGAGATGATTAAGTATCTTTTTGTCCTACAGTGGTTTAAAACGTTGTACATTGTGTCCAGAGTGTGAGCAGGACTACAGATGGTCCAGCCATGACAGCGGAACTAAAAGTGATAGTCAGAAGGTAATTCTGATATGAGGACACCTTGGCATCAAAGGCATCTTGCCCATTAATCCTTAATCCCCTCACATACCCCTCCTAACTAACTAACCCACACATACCTGTCTAACTTTTACCAAAGAGAAAGGCTAATTAACAAAAAGCCCGACTAATAGATTTTTAAGTCCCGAACTGAAAGCCAGTTCCGTATCTGAGGCACTTTATCGGAAAAATAGTTTCACAAGTATGTTTCTCACTGGCACAGTTTAACAAATCTGATTTTAATCAGATTATCCGTTGCAAATCTACATTTGTTTACTAGCTGTGGATGTATTAGACAAGAGTTTTTAAATGGCAAATGTATTACTTGTATATTGGAGTTGAAGGAGATGGAGGTCTGATATTTCACCAGATGGACTGGCGACCTGTCCAGGGTGTACCCCTGCCTTTCGCCCTATGTGCGCTGGGATAGGCTCCAGCAGACCCCCGTGACCCTAGGAGTCCTAGGAATAAGTGGGTATAAACAGTGAATGAATGAATGAATGATATTTCACCACTACTGATATTGATATTGTCATTAAAATGTTATTTTTTCCCCTCAGACCCTTGATTCATGCTCACTTCATTAATACTACAAATATTTCCAAAAACCAACTGTTTGTGTCCAATTTTAATCCTCTTAATGTACAAAACACCACACCACTCGAGTGGATCGAGTCGTCATGCTAAACGCTTAACATTACCAGTATTGGATCCAAATTTGCTGCTGGCACTGAACCAATTTTGCTGTCTGGAAACTCGTGCATGCAGCACGGTTCCAGATTAGACACAATTTCCTAAACAAGCACCAGGCCCTCGTTGGAAGTAATGCGCTGTCTCAGGATTTTGAAGGACCTAAGAGAGACCTGCTCATCTCTTCAGTGATTCTCTGCTCCCGCCTCAGTCTCATGCAGCCTAAAGGGCCATTCATATGGAGATCATCTTGTGCCAGATACAAGATGACGTATGATTCTCGCGTAAAATAAAATTTTCTTTGAAGAAAGGAGTCTGTTCATAACAACGTGTATGAATAACGTGTTTGTATTCGGTTACACCTGCACCCTAGTGTGCGTGATGCCCTGTGATGGACTGGCTTCTTGTCCAGGTTGTATTCCCACCTCCTGCTCAGTTCCTGGGACTATAGACAGACTACATATCCAGGTGTGAGTAAATTGGTTAATGAAGATGAATGAATACAATAAATACATAAATCCAAAAAAGAATCTTGTTATTTATTGCTTATTTTTGATTAAATATATCAGATGTATTCATACAGTGGTGACGGAATAGCAGGTAGGGAATGGGGGAAGAAATAAATGTTTAAATGTATAAACGATTTTGCATTGGACCACAGCATATTAATAAAAAATACAGAAACAGAGCAGTCTTTCTTATTTTCTATTAAAACAGATAAGCCAATTGACATATGACTCCACAATAGAAAGTTGCTCTGGCGCTCTTCTCTGTTTCATAGAGGTTCTCAGACAAACAAACAAACAAACAAACAAACAAACATTTCCGAATCTCTACCTCTGGATTCCCCAAAAAGATCTTTTCTTCTTTTTCAAGCTCACTCAGATATTTATCACCTACTAGGTGACCGATATCTGCTTTTGAAACTTTGTTTAAAGTGTAAAGCATCAGTCTGTTCTGTGTGTTCAGCATCTCTGACCTTCGTTCTGAATCCTCCAAGGAATTTGCCTAAAAGAAGAAAAACCCGATCCTTTTTACCATTACCTAGTGCCATGTATAAATTTATAGCTACATGCAGTCTCTCGTTCTGGTTCTTTGCACCGCTCTGTGAAAAAAAAAAGTATATCAGTACATTCTCTGTAAAATATAGCACAAATCTTTAACCTTATCTTATTCTGGATAGTTCCTATTTGTTTCTTCCAAATATATATCTTTTTCGGTCCTGACCGGTCTCTCCTGCTTCCTGACCCAAGGTTAAGCCTCGGTTTTCTCCTGAGAATGATTACATTCAGCTCACTCTTTCCTAAAGGCTTCTTAGCATGTGTCATTTCCCAAGATCCTGACATGTGCATCGACCCAACAACATTGCACTTCAGCATCCTTTAACATGGTGAACTTCCCTGTGATTACTGTAGGACAACAAGATCTTTAGGGCCAAGGAGAAACTTGAACCCAAGACAGTTTGGTTTAATCCATGTAGTCGTAGTAATAAAGGATGTTTATTCAGCAGTACATACAAACATATCAGCTGTCATGTCCAGGATCTACAGTTAATAAAATGACATGATTACTATTGTGAAACTTTATTTCATGCTGAAGAAAGAAAGAAAGACCTTTCAGACCTTTTTATTTTACATGTATTTCAGACATTTTTTTTTAGTATTTAAAGGTTATGAGCCATTTTTGTTTTAATGATAGTGTTACAGTCGAGCTGCCACAGACTCCACAAGTTTGGGGGAAACCTGATTATCCATGTTAAAACAAATTCATCAGTGTGGTTAAAACACATGCTACAATGGAAAGTTAAGTAGGAACATTTACATTTCTGACATTTGGCAGACACCATTATCTAGAGCCACTTACATTTGTCTCGTTGATACAGCTGAGGGTTATGGGCCTTGCTCAGGGTCTTAGCAGTAGCAGTTTGGTGGACTCGGGATTAAAACTCAACCTTCCGATCAGTAGTCCAACACCTTACCCACTAAGCTAGCACATCCTAAATTAGCCTTTATTTGTCACATACACAGTGAAATTCTTTCTCCGCATATCACATCCTTGGAGGGTTGGGGTCAAAGCAAAGGGTCAGCCATGATGCAGTGCCCCTGAAGCAGTAGGGTTGAGGGCCTTGCTCAAGGGCCCAGCACTGGTAGCTTGGCAGATCAACAACCCAGAGACTTAACCTCTTGAGCTACCACCAAGGTTATAACTCATGGAAATTTTGTACAACATCATCAATATCAGATATTTGTTCAAGTTTAGATAGTGATAGAATAAATTGAAGTTGAATAAGGAATTGTCAAAATATTGCACATTTCTGTTTATTCTGTTTAAATTAAATCTCTCTCTCTCTCTCTCTCTCTCTCTAGGTTGCCAGACTACCAATCTAATCACTTACATTTCTACTCACTTCAAATATATTTATAATAATTTACAAATCTAATTTTGAATTAAAGCCCTACAATCAAACATTTATCTCCAGTCAAGTCACCAAATTACGCAGGTGACTCTTTATAAATCAAAACGATTATTCTAAATAATTCTAATAATTATTTCACTAATAACAATTATTATTTCACTGATCGTCTGATAGTGAAAACTTTGCACAAACTCAAACGAAGGTGGGTGATGTGGAAAGATTCAATAAATTAATAAATAAATAAAACATTTATGGGTTTAGAGAGTTGAATAGTGAAGGAATTTTAAGAATTCATGGAAATTTACAGACTTTCCAAAGCACATTCCTTCTTCTGCAATACATCCAAGTAAAGATATTTCAGTGTGGGAATCAGTATGTAAGTTCTAGAGGACAATATTGTCAACGTACACTGAAGGGGACACCTATACATCAAGTCAAGTCAAGAAGCTTTTATTGTCATTTTAACCATATATAGCTGACCCACAGTGGAATGAAATAACGTTCCTTTAGGACCCTGGTGCTACATAAAACAACACAGAGCTACATGAAGTGCATCACGTGCACCCTAGGGCAAACAGTGTAAGATAAAGACAGTGCAAACAGACAATACTGAACAAAACAAAACAGGACATACATAATATACATGAAATAGCACCGCTCAGTATACATTCTGTATATTGTACAGTATATTGTGCAAATACGAGAATTGTAAACATATACACTTATGTAATAGTAGCAGCTGGTGGCAGTTTTGAGATGTGGTGTGCAAAAACTTTATTTCCATCTCCACAGATGTAATGACAGTTCACCTAATTCCACACCAGAGATATCACCTGCTGGATCGAGTTGCTTCAGGACCAATTCCTTTAGTCTGATCAATTAACTGATTAAAATTGATCAGAAAGCCTACGCTTGTTACTGAGAGCACTCAGCTCTCATCTGAAATATGAGTCCTACCAGAACATTTACCACAACCATCAAGCTAATTATCTAAAGACTAACTACTGCCAAAGACTGATAATACCACCTCATCCTTAAATAATCTTTTTAACATCCTAAGAAATCTCCCAGTTCTCATCAGCATATAAAGTCATTTCCATATCTAACTTTATTAAAGAGATAAATAATTATTTTTTAAAACAAGTGGGCTCTACCATCAGGAGTACCATTAACGAAAGCATAGACTACTGAAGCTGAAACCCAACCTCCCTGGATCCTGTGTTAAAGCTGAATGTTATCTCCTCTGTTATGACTGAAATTCAATTTGCTTCAATCCAGCTTTATTATTTTAAAATGCACTGTGTGGTCAAAAGTATGTGGACACCTGACTAATCACACACATACAGTATGTGCTTGTTGGTAGCATATATGGGTGTGATAAGTGATTAGCTTGTATCACTCCTCACACTGCACCTCACTCCCTCAGATCTACTAGCACTGCTCGACTGGCCCCACCATCTCTCAAGGTAAGAGGTAGGTATACATCTCTGTTCTGGCACCTACACTATATTGCCAAAAGTATTCGCTCACCTGCCTTGACTCGCATATGAACTTAAGTGACATCCCATTCCTAATCCATAGGGTTCAATATGACGTCGGTCCACCCTTTGCAGCTATAACAGCTTCAACTCTTCTGGGAAGGCTGTCCACAAGGTTTAGGAGTGTGTTTATGGGAATTTTTGACCATTCTTCCAGAAGCGCATTTGTGAGGTCACACACTGATGTTGGACGAGAAGGTCTGGCTCCACTCTAATTCATCCCAAAGGTGTTCTATTGGGTTGAGGTCAGGACTCTGTGCAGGCCAGTCAAGTTCATCCACACCAGACTCTGTCATCCATGTCTTTATGGACCTTGCTTTGTGCACTGGTGCACAGTCATGTTGGAAGAGGAAGGGGCCAGCTCCAAACTGTTCCCACAAAGTTGGGAGCATGGAATTGTCCAAAATGTCTTGGTATGCTGAAGCATTCAGAGTTCCTTTCACTGGAACTAAGGGGCCAAGCCCAACTCGTGAAAAACAACCCCACACCATAATCCCCCCTCCACCAAACTTTACACTTGGCACAATGCAGTCAGACAAGTACCGTTCTCCCGGCAACCGCCAAACCCAGACTCGTCCATCAGATTGCCAGATGGAGAAGCGCGATTCGTCACTCCAGAGAACGCGTCTCCACTGCTCTAGAGTCCAGTGGCGGCGTGCTTTACACCACTGCATCTGACACTTTGCATTGCACTTGGTGATGTATGGCTTGGATGCAGCTGCTCGGCCATGGAAACCCATTCCATGAAGCTCTCTGCGCACTGTTCTTGAGCTAATCTGAAGGCCACATGAAGTTTGGAGGTCTGTAGCGATTGACTCTGCAGAAAGTTGGCGACCTCTTCGCACTATGCGCCTCAGCATCCGCTGACCCCGCTCCGTCAGTTTACGTGGCCTACCACTTTGTGGCTGAGTTGCTGTCATTCCCAAACACTTCCACGTTCTTATAATACAGCTGACAGTTGACTGTGGAATATTTAGGAGCGAGGAAATTTCACGACTGGATTTGTTGCACAGGTGGCATCCTATCACAGTTCCACGCTGGAATTCACTGAGCTCCTGAGAGCGACCCATTCTTTCACAAATGTTTGTAAAAACAGTCTGGTGCTTGATTTTATACACCTGTGGCCATGGAAGTGATTGGAACACCTGATTCTGATTATTTGGATGGGTGAGCAAATACTTTTGGCAATATAGTGTAGGTGGTAGAATGAACTTCCCCTAGATGTCTGAACAGCTGAGTCACTGGTGGTCTTCAAACGAAGGGTAAAGGTCTACCTCTTCCTGAAACTAGCTCTTGTTTTTCCAGTTTGTTTTATGTATATTTCCTCCCAACAGATTTTTTTGACTAACGTCTCTGACCTATTGAACCAGTGTTGATGTACATTACAAATGTAAACGCTTGCTGAACATCCAATCTCTGAGTAATCCCCATTTCCTGTTATAATAACTCTTCCTCCTCCACTCTTCTGGAAAGGCTTTCAATTAGATGCTGGAACACGGCTGTAGGGATTTGTATTATGTACTATGTAATGTACTAATCATAGCTGCACATGTACTGTACAGTGAATGAAAGTAATGTTGATCCTAAAACAATTAGAAGTTTGGAGGTACGGCGGTACAAGCTAGTAGGCTACACAAAGTGAAAAAATAGACCTGTAACACTTTAAAGATGAATATGCATCTTCTACAACACTTAAGGATGATTATGTTGTCAGTTCCAAAGTAGTGTTCATTTACAGATTTCATTTTCATTCCTCAGACTACTTTGCAGAGGTGATGGGAAAGCAATTTCGCCTTCCTTTTTCGGACAAGTTACTCCTCGAATTCAGTCATTACACACTTTAAGGCTTGCCTTTTTACCTCCACTGTCACTTTTACATCATGTCCTCTATAAAGACACAAAGAAGGATATTTGTAATCAGATATTTCCTTTAATTCCCTTTCAATATCCAGAGATAATCTGGACATGTTGTTGATGATCCTTGTCCTGACTTACAGCAAATTCCATAGCCAAAATTTCCTTCTCTATTGCTCAGTCAAAACCCCTAACCGTCACTTTTATATTTCTATTTACTTTCAGCTCCAGTGAATCTGACGCAGATCCGTCACACAGACCTGTTCCCTTTTCCCAGCTTATTTAGTCCAAGCAATCTGAAGCCTTGCCATTCTTCCATCGAAACCATTAATTCCAGCCGATCTCTCAGCCATGATTGAAATGAATCACTGCACTGAAGAAGATTTACTGCGAATCTTAGCAATTTTATCCTGGAAAAAATACGGACGGTTTTAATAATAAAAGCCGTAAAAAAAAATATAGCTGCAAGCAGCAATGATGGGCCCTCGCACTTTCTTCTCCTGAAGTGTATATACATTTTTGGTTGACTCTGTATATATGAATTGTGAAAATGAAGCCATATTTTAAAGAAATTAAAGTAAAGGGGAAAGATCCTCTAGTGGACATAGTCTAGTACTGCAGGAGTCAGGCCAAAACCATGTCAATGGACTGATAAATGTAAAAATTTGTTGTGAGCCGTTTGAGCGTCACAAAATCATGAAACTAAGCAGAATTACTCACAACCTGTTGATCTTTCTATGTAAAAAGTTTTGAAACATTAGGGCTTTCCACTGTTAAGTTTTTTTTTTCTATTATGTCCTCACCATAGCAACATCATTCAAAATATCACAAATTCCTTCACAGTTTCACATCAGCCATGTCCTGACATTATTCTGACTGATTTTCAACCAAATCAGGTGAAAGTAAGGGAAAACATTAGAGATTTCTAAAAGTGACACACTTCCTGCTGCCAGTTGGTGGCGCTATGACTGAGACTCATGATTGTCATATTGCTGTGATAAGCTTTCTTCTCTTAACATTACGTTGTGGTTTGATGTACATCACTCAATATACACCGAGGTTATTAGCCACTTCCTGTTTCCTTTTATTCGCCATAAGTTTAAGGGCTCCTCACGACTGAACCGTTTGAGATATCACAAATCCCTTCGCAATTTTAGATCCTCAATGTCTTCAGATCATATTGGACCCTGTTTGGTCAAAATCATATAAATCCACTAGGAGGAGTACATCAAATTCCATTGGGTGCATTTTTCAAACATCCCAAAATAACTGACTTCCTGTTAAGCAGATCCCATGACAGGTGGATGAACGTCATTAAGCTCAATGAGAACTAAATGTATACCGGCTCTCATGCATATACATGCAAGTGAAGAGGAGCTGTGACGCTATATTTCTGACAAAGTTCCAGGGGGCGCTGTGACAGCCCTGTGCCACGCCCGGGGACCAGCCACACTGGCCTTTCTCATAAACATGTACACTCTCTATGGGAAATATTTTGGAACATTAGGCCTTTCCACTCGTAAGATATGAGAAGATTCATTTTCTTCTATTATGTTCTCATGTAAATCGTCGCCATAGTAACACGATTCAAGGTATCAAAAATTCCTTCACAGTTTCACATCAGCCATGTCTTGTCATTATCCTGACTGATTTTGAACCAGATCAGGTGAAAGTAAGGGAGAAAATATTAGAGATTTCAAAAAGTGACACACTTCCTGCTGACAGACTGGATATACAGTATGGCATGAGTTGATGTCATGTCTGAAGGTGAAGACAGATGGAACTGCAGTAAAAGCTTTAAGCAAACAACAACAACAACAACAACAACAGGGCAAAGATCGAAAAGTGTGGATGAGAAACAAGAAAAAAGATAGAAACTGGGCAAACTATGGTAAGTGAAAAGGCTTAGTATTGACAGATACAAAACATTGAGCATTACTTTTGCAAAGTTTGTGTGAATGAATGGTTTATTTAACCAGTGAGTGTTTGGGGTGAGATCTCTGGTAGTCTTGAGTAGCCAGACCTTAAGACTGACTGCTTAGTAGCCTAAGCTAAGTAACCAATCACAGTTCATTTTGTCAGCTCCATGCTTAGGCAAGTGAAAATGTAAAGTTTAGGTCCCAGCAAAAACATTCTGATGTGCAACCATTGATAACCATAGACTATACCATGAACTTCACATCTTTCAGAAAATCCAGTGTTCATCTGATCCTCATAAGTTGTAAACATGACAATATTATAGATAGATAATATTGATATAGATAGATAGATAGATAGATAGATAGATAGATAGATAGATAGATAGATAGATAGATAGATAACAGTAATAATAATAATAATAATAATTGCTATTATTATTATTATTATTATTATTATTATTATTATTATTATTATTATATTTTTTCCTTTCCAAAACCAGACCTCGGCCTGATTTCATCAGATTTTACATTTCTGGAATTTTTTTTTACTTGTGGAAAAAGAGGTCTGTGAGCAGCAACTTATTTAACTAAACAATTCTTATAATAAAATAATAATTAATCATTTTAAAAATAAATAATTATCAGTGGGTTATACACAGAGTGAATGTCTTTTCTCTGAAATCAGGCAGGTTGTTGTTGGAAAAAAATAAAAATATAAACACATCTCCATATGATTACATCAGACTCCAAATCCCTGGTTTGCAGTGAGCCATTTCCTGATGTTCAGAATAAAAATGTGCAAACTTGGTTTGGGTAGTTCTTTTCTGCTGCACACGAAAATGAGTGAATTATATCTTATTTCCCTAACCAAGCCAAACCTCTTGCTTGTCTGAGGACAAACTTTCATCATTTCCTATATGTGAGCAGCAAGCTGTTCTTTTTTCCTTTACAGTGAGCTGCTCCTTTTATACGTGTTGGGATTTTGACTCAAATCAAGCTGACATTTCCAGTCTAACTTTTCTGGGGAATCTGAAGCAGCACCTAATTACAGGAGAATAAATATTGAAATGGGTTTAGTCAGTGTGGTATTATCTTTGGGCTGAGTAAAAAAGCCACTCGCACTGCCTTGTTGCTTATGACCAGATTGTATCATATGTGAGATGAGAAAGAAGTAAGAAGGCACTATAATTGTGTTGTGAATAATTACAGGAGGCTGTTATACTATGTATAAGACCTGCGCAGGGTGTAATATCATCCTGTTAGTTCGATGTTATTATTTTACACATCATACAACATTCTAGATCATTTTTGACCACAATAGATAACCTACATCATCATTTTCTTTAAACACAGAAACACACATTTAATTTAATAGGACATCTGGGATACCATACCCCAGTGCTATTCTTTTTAAAATGACGTGTCCCTACTGTGTCTGCAAAAGAAAACAGCTGAGTCTCTTGGGTGAATATTGCAATTACTGGCACTGCAAAGACTTCAGTTGCATCATTTTGTCAGCGCTAGCAGATTTGCCAGGTAACACAGACGAGCAGAGGAACATCAACTCCTTCTTGTTGTTTCATTCATTCAGTAAATGGAATCGGGGGCACGGCGATGCTCACAGAGTCCCAGGTTCGGTTTCCTCCAGTTGATCATTACGTTTGTTGTACACGTCTGTGTATGCTAAACTGAATGATTAAAATATATGGAGTGATGAGCTGTGCTGAGCATGAATGACTGATCCATCTGCTGACATTCAGAATTTCTGCACCCAAGATATTCAACAATACTTCTGCCTGATTGGAGGAATAGTATTAAATGCAAACACAAAAAAATTGGACCTAAACTACAGCCTTGGGGATCCTCTAGACAGAGTATTTCCAATGTATATTTCAATTCAACTTTATACTATTCATGGCTGGGAGACAAGTGAAGGAAGTAGGGAGAAGTGGGAGACTCTCTCTGACCTGTCAATCACAGAGACACTAGATTAAATTCTTTGGTTGTTTGTGAGCTGATGTAGAGCATGTGGAAGAGTGCAGATTTCCTCTTAGTGTGATGTGATGCAGCATGAGCAATATTAGTTACTGTCTTAAAAGAAGCATATGCCCAGGTGGTAACTAGGGGTACGATGGGAAGAGCTGGCAGGTCTGTGGAATTGGACAAAAAAAAAAAAGTTTGCCAAAAAATTCTTCTATCCATCTTCTGTAGTGTATATCCTACAGAGTTGAAATCTCAGAGGAGTCTCAGAGACACAATTGCATACACACACTCTTTCTTTCAATCTCTCTCTCTCTCTCTCACACACACACACACACACACACACAAATGAGAGAGGCAGAACCCTGAAAATCCTCTTCAGTTTTCTTTTATTTCCGTTAACCCCTTCCTAATCAGATCAGTAAATTGAAAAGCTTGGTAGAATTAGGTGATCTGAATATCTGACTAAAATAAAGATTATTAACAGACAGTTATTTATCAAGCTTGTAAAAAAAAAACATTTAAAAAATTTTTTAAATAGCAATAATAAATATTTCCTTAGACAAACATTTGTAATGGAAACACGGTTTATATACAGTATGAGTGATCTTCTTCTTCTTCTTCTTCTTCTTCTTCTTTTCCCTTCAGGGGTGGCCACAGCGAATCATCACCTCTCCACCTATCCCTATCTTCTGTGTCCTCAACACTTACACCCACTAGCTTCATATCCTCATTTATTACATCCATATACCTCCTCTTTGGCCTTCCTCTTTGCCTCCTGCCTGGCAGCTCCATGTCCAACATTCTCCTACCAATATACTCACTCTCCCTCCTCTGGACAACCATCTTAATCTGTCCTCCCTAACTCTGTCCCCCAAAGTCCAACATGAGCTGTCCCTCTGATGTACTCGTTCCTAATCCTGTCCAACCGTGTCGCTCCCAAAGAGAACCTCAACATCTTCAGCTCTGCTACCTCCAGCTCTGTCTCCTGTCTCTTCCTCAGTGACACTGCCTCTAAACCATACAGCATGGCTGGTCTCACCACTGTCCTGTACACCTTCCCTTGATTCTACTGAAGTCCTGACACCTTTCTCCACCCATTCCAACCTGCCTGCACTCACATCTTTACCTCTTATATACAGTATGAGTGATAAGATGCCATAATCTTGGCTGTATTTCTATCAGAGCTGCTGATGAGAATAGTCTGGTTTTAAACCTGTTGTATCAAGCATACCAAGAAAACCCATTAATAAAAACTAATTAGTAAAATAATACAGCAGTTATTTAACAAATCATTTTAAATGTCAAATTTGTAGTTAATGAAATTTACTTTTAAGCCAGATTATAATTAAAAAAAAAAAATTGTTATTCTTCCTAATCTGGTCAATGAAGCTTCTGAGCAGTCAAGACCAATTTGTTTCACTCAGACAACACAGCAGTGTTCCACGTCCTTATTATTATAATATTTTAACAATTAAACACATTTTTCATTTTATTGCTTACACTAGCTAAATAATGTCGCTCAATAACAACCTGTTTATCTTTTTCCTCTTCATTTTATTCTTGATCTACTCTATAACCATGTATTATATGTAAAAACAACAATAATGATAATTTATACAATAATGTGAAAGTGTTTCTAAATGTTATTCTGAATATCAGGCTCTGACTGCATCATTAGGTACGTGTTTTATGGCATGATGTTATTATTTTGTTGGGTTTAATGTGAGGACATTATAAAACATTTTGCCATTATTGTAAAAAAAAAAAAAAAAAAAGAAGCTTCCAGGGACAGATACACTCTCAATATACTTATTATGGTCTCCCATTATTGCGTTAAATAGAGGACGGTACACAGAGAAATGTACACAGAAAAGTTTGCAGAAAAACAACGAAAGAAAATCCAATTTTATCCCTTTCAATATGTAAGTAATTCTATTGCTTTCAATTAATTGATTAATACTGCATAATTTCTTTTATTGGAGTGTTCAATCGAGCATTTATTTTATTAAAATATATATTACTTAATTTTGTGATAGACTATGTTTTATTGATTTATTTTTTTTAATTAAATAATATATTAATTAATTTTGCAATAGACTTTTATTTATTTATTTATTAAATAATAAATTCATGATTTTTGTAATAGACTACATCTTATTTATTTATTCTATTAAATAATATATTAATTAATTTTGTAATAGACTGTTTTGTTCATTTATTTTTTTAATTAAATAATATATCAATTAATTTTGTAATAGACTGTTTTATTTATTTATTTATTTTGTTATTAAACAATATATTAATTTATTTTGTAATATACTATGTTTAATTAATTAATTTATTAAATAATATATTCATAAATTTTGTAATTGACTGTTTTATTTATTTATTTATTTATTTATTTATTTATTTATATTAAATAATATTTTAATTCATTTTATTAAATAATATATTAATTAATTTTGTAATAGACTGTTTTGTTCATTCATTTATTTATTTTTTATTAAATAATATATTAATTAATTTTCGTAATAGGCTATGTTTATTTATTTATTTATTTTTTATTAAATAATATATTAATTAATTTTCGTAATAGGCTATGTTTATTTATTTATTTATTTTTTATTAAATAATATGTTAATTAATTTTCGTAATAGGCTATGTTTATTTATTTATTTATTTATTTATTTGTTTATAATAACTTCGCATATGCCCTTCTATATAGAAAAGTACTACAGTTGGATCTTTTATTTTCGCCTTGGCGTGACTTTTCTGCAGAAACGTTTTACGTCATAAAACAGCGACGCGACACACGGAGAACGGTTACATCCCAAATGTCTTCTTGTTCCCTGTATAAGTACACTACACGGGGTATAACGCTAACGCTGCTAAGAACAGAATGTAGGGCACTAGGAGGCAATTTGGGATTTAGTCAGAGATACATGTGCGAACATTGAGTGGACAAGGAAAGGTGAATATACCTGGTTATTTGTGAGACAGGATCCAAATCATTAAAGTGTGGCTCGTTGTTACTTTGTCGGAGCTGCCAATGCTAGATTTTACCATCTTTAGCTAGCCGAGTTAGCCGTCGCTAACGCTAACGCTAACGACTTGTCAGAATGCACGGCGTGAAGGTTGGGTGCTTTGGCTTGCTCGCTTCCAGACAGCTGCTAAGCCAAACCAATTTGCTATCCAGTTATATCCGTGGTGCAGGCTGTGCGCAAGACTTGTTTTATAATGTTGTTGGACGCCAAACATCAACGGCGACGTCTGAACCGGTGATAATCCGCGTCCCGAGGCGCATGCAAAACCGAATAGACAATGTGAAGCAGGTGAAACGCAAACACCTCGATAAAGTGGCCACAGTAAAAGCCGGTAGACTGCTGATCAAAAGCAAGAACCCACTACTGAATCAATATGTCAGTTACACTCTGGGTAAATTTGAAGAACCAGTCCTCACGTCGAAGGGGTGGAAGAATAACAAGTCATTTGGGGACTACTTTACCATCAACAGCACCCAGAGTGCTCCTCCGTTCCTCCCTGAGCCTAAAGAGGAGACGAAACAGGATGGACATGGTCCCAGAAAAACATTCAGCCACCTCCATCTATCGTCAGAGCTGGTCGAGACGCTGAGGAGTCACAATATCACTCATCCCACGATCGTGCAGTTGCAGACCATTCCCAAACTGCTCCGGGGTCACAACATCCTGTGTGCTGCTGAGACGGGCAGCGGAAAAACTCTCGCTTACCTCCTGCCCATTATCCACAGATTACATAAAGAGATGAGACAGATGGAGCTGGGGTCAGAGCAGAAGATACAAGCGCTGGTCCTTGTGCCGTCCAGAGAGCTGGCCGAGCAGGTGACGTCAGTTGCACGGGACATGAGCCAACCGTTTGGGTTAAAGGTTAAAGTTGTAGGTGGAGGAAGAGGAGTCGGGAGCATCAAAGCAGCTTTCAGCTATGGTCAGCCTGATCTTCTGGTTGCTACACCTGGCGCCTTGCTGAAGGCTCTCTGGAGACGCTTTGTTGATCTGAGCGAACTTCGTTTTATCGTTGTAGATGAAGCTGATACGATGT
Source organism: Hemibagrus wyckioides (assembly GCF_019097595.1). Lineage (NCBI taxonomy): Eukaryota > Metazoa > Chordata > Actinopteri > Siluriformes > Bagridae > Hemibagrus > Hemibagrus wyckioides. Next base: position 5,979,518 of record NC_080736.1, on the reverse strand, counting down.
TTGACCCCAGTTTCGTCAACATGCTTGAGAAGATCCTCCGGCACACCCAGGTCGCTGCAAATCTCTCTGAGATAACCGGACCCACACCAAAAGCACAACTGGTGGTAGTGGGTGCCACTTTCCCTGGAGGAGTCGGCGAGCTGCTGGATAAAGTGACCGATCTGGGCAGCTTGGTGACTGTTAAGAGCCGGATGTTGCATTACTTGATGCCGCATGTCAAGCAGACCTTTGTGAAAGTGCGAGGCTCTGAGAAAATTCTGGAGCTTAACCAAGCCTTGAAGGAGGCGGAGTCTGATCGGAAAGGCGTTTTGGTGTTCTGCAACTCGGCTGCCACCGTCAACTGGCTTGGTTACACGCTGGAAGAGATGGACCTCCGTCACACACGTCTTCAGGGAGAAATGCCTGCCTCCATGAGGGAAGGAATCTTTCAGAGCTTCCAAAAAGGCCATGTTGATGTTTTGCTTTGTACCGATATTGCCTCACGAGGACTTGATACACAAAGAGTGGGGTTGGTGATTAACTATGACTTCCCAGAATCCCATACAGACTACATCCACCGTGCAGGCCGCGTAGGCAGGGCAGGAGCCTCAGGTGGAGGACACGTCCTAAGTTTTGTCACCCATCCATGGGATGTAGAGCTGGTGCAGAGCATCGAAACAGCAGCCAGGAGGAGAATGTGTTTACCAGGAATGGGGACAGAGATCCAGAAACCAAGCAAAACATTATCACAGGAGAGCAAATGATATTACACAAACTGATTCTTACTGCTGTTTTTATTTTTATTATTATTTTTTTCCAGAATACTCATAGAATATGTTTAGGAACACCTTATGTAATAGAGTTGAGTGCAAAAGTTTGCACCCCCCTTAATTGTTCAGTTAAAAGATTAATTTACTTCACATGCTTAACATTTAAATAAATAAATATTTATTCTAGGATGTTAAAAATGAAATCTTGTAACAAAGGCAACAACCAAAGGTACACAAAAATCCACTTAAAAAGGAGTCCATATATGGTTTTGATTTATGTAATTATTTTTATATTTGTCACTAATAAAATATCTGAATGTTATATTACTTATTCATTTTGTTACATATAAAAAATAAATACCAATGAAACCTCACACACTTGAATGTCTTGTGGTTAGAAATGAAATTCCTTGCCTGAGGCTGTGCAAACCTTTGCACTCTCTCTTGCTGTCTTTTTATGATTTGTAATAATAGGATTAATGAGAAAGGTGCTGATTTTTTCCACGTGTTGGTTTATTGAGTTGAAGAAAGGCGTGCCATCAGATAAAACGGTACAGTGTTCTGCATTTACAGTAAAAGAGTAAAAGGTGTTTATATTCAATGTGGTAAAAGGTTCCCAGGAGCAGTTCTCTTTGTAAGTGTTTGTATTGATTTTCTCAGTGTAGTACTTGTAGCTTGCAATACAGAAATCCTTCACAGCACTGTCTGATTCATTTTCATTAGTATGCTGCGTTTATTGGATAAAGGCTTGAAACAGGGTTACTGCTGATGCTTTTCTGGCCTGCAGGGTGTCTGGGAAAAGGAGAGGAAATAACCAAGAAATCGTTTGAATGACGCAAGAAAACATTTGTGCGGAAGGTTGACTAAGATAGAAAAACAAGGTTGTCTGCTCTGCAAAAAAACAAACAACAGCATAATGAGACACGTCTCGCTCTTTTTACATCTCGCTCTTCTTTTCGTATGCAAGTTATTTCACACTGTCTCACAGCTCCAGGGTCCCCCGAGCCCCGGTTAGTCTCTGTGTTTTGCAGACTTTTGCATGTTCTTCCTACAGATTAGTCTTAAAAGTCTTTATTTGTCATATATACATCACAGCACAGCACAGTGAAATCCTTTTCTTCACATATCCCAGCTTGATGGAAGTTGGGGTCAGATAACAGGGTCATCTGGAGTAGAAAGGGTTAAGCTTAAGGGCCCAACAGTGGCAGCTTGGTGACTGGATCCTTATAATCATTTGCCACCATGGCTCAGTTTCCTAAACAGAACCTGACAGTCACTGGATTTAAGTATCTACAATAGCTCTGTGTGTGTGTGTGTGTGGTGCTCCGGTATTGTCTGATATCATACCGAGGGTGTATTCTCCCATCTCTGGATCCACCATGACACTTTTCATAGCGTTTATAAATAGTTTGTTCAAATCAGAAAAAAATACTTTATAATAATTACAAAATACCAATGCTTTAATACTTCTACGATGCTTTGTATAAACAGTTAGGGTTATTTCCTGCTTTAGAGACTGTAAGGAACCTGTATATTAATATTAACAAATTTTATTTTCACTTTTTTCAATCAGAATAAATTCGAAAACCTATTTTTCAAGTTGTTTAAATGTGTGAAATAACTTTTGAAATTGTCCCATTTCCGTATTCCAGCCCGGTGTCCGAACTCTGAGCAGCTTCCTTTCACGTTTCCACTACATTTCACCCTCGATAAAAGTCATAACCATTTTTTTTTTTTTTTTAATAGATAGTAAATGCTGTTACTCTGCGCTATATAAACAGCTCTGGTTTGAGATGACGACTGTAGTGAAGAGCGAGGGATGAAGGATGAGTGCGCGGTCTGCCACCCACTGTTTATTATCACAGAATAACAGCAGGGTTGCCATGGTATAGGCCTATATTTAAAGTGAGGGTGCAGCGCGTTTCATAAACATCGATCCGGAGCAAAATAAACAGGGAAGAACACTGATGGACTTTCTCCCAGACCAGCACCGTGCTCGAATTACAGCTTCAAAACAAATCTTGTGGAGCAGCATCACAAGCTTTTCCTTTGAGAACGAAGCATCGTACTTTCATTTTCCTAATTATCAGACTAGAATTTTATCATTTCATGTTTTTTTTTTTTCCAAAGGGACTCAAAGAGTAAGTCTGCTTGCTGTCAATTTTCAGTCTCTTTGCTTCCAGGTCTGCTTTGTATCCGTTCCACATCAAAGCAGGAAATACCCAGAAGCCGGCTGAGTGGCAGGCTACGAAAGGCATATGGTGAAGGGATCTGCTTTATATGAGCACTCTAGCCTTCCTGTCTCACTGAATAGTCTCACAGCTGAACTTTGACCTCTGATGCTTTTACGTCTCCTCTCGTCTGAACGCTTAAAGATCACGAAACAATGAAGTGACAGTTTGCTATACAAGTTTATGCAAAACATCGTCCACAGTATAACTTCACAGACATAACATCAGTTTGTTTTAAGGAGAAACGGCTGGTTGTTCCAGGTCATGTCCACACCGGTACAGATACACTTTTCTACAGCGTTACAAATGAATTCAGTAAACTAGCCGTATTTAATACAGTGGAACCTCGGCATACGGAGAATTTTCGGCACATGAACGAACCGAGTTGAACGCCGGCTAAGTTGTGCATACGCTCGGGAGCCGTTCAGAACAGTGGAAAGCCAACTGAAGAGAGTTTTACAATTTTTTTCAGTCAGTGAAAGCTGTTTCAAAGGAGTCAACCCACGATCCCAACATTGCCTTCGGCATGCATTCAAAAGCTAGGTGATTTTCCGTGCGTTTTATTGTTGACAGATCGGTGGCGTGGGTGGTACGTCCAATTTTTAGCCCAAGCTTGGTGGCACGACTTCCTGTGAGGAGCCTTGACATGGAATCCTTGGCTTGGGTCAGTTCTTTGTAAGCAGCCATACAGTTTACAAACACTTCGCATATTGGTCATATTTTTGGGCGGCTGGAACGGATTATCTGCATTTACATTATCATTTATGGGAAAATTTGTCTTGCAATAAAAATATTCGCCTTAAGAACTCTCCTCCAGAACAAATAAAATTCGTATGCCGAGGTTCCACTGTAGATTGTGGGGTGATGTGAGACATAGTAATATAATATTAAGTCATTAAATCGAAACAACAACATAAGATCTCGAGGAATTATCATTGTGTTCGTATAAAGAGATCTAAAGTAAAAGTATTGATGTTGAAATATGGAGTTATATCAAAATAATAACATTTTATTGAAATTAGTAAGTTGATATAGTGAGATATTAAATTTAAAATTAACTTAATTTATTAGTTGTAAAGTCAGAATAATGATAGAATATGTTTTTCAAGGCTTATGATGCAAATAACATGCGTTAACTGAACACGGAAATATCACAGTTTCCATGGTTTGATGCAACTCACTGCAGCAAAAATGGAGAAACCACAAAATATTGTTTGTAGAATAGCTGCAGAGTCAGTATGTAGTGTTTAGGCGAGATAAGTGTAATTGAAAACGCAGATAAGTGTTTTCAATTAACAGATAAGTTTAACTAACCCCCCCCCCCCCAACACACACACACAAATTAACACGCCTTACGTTTTGTATGTGTTCTAAAATAAAAGGATCCCTCATGGATCTATCCTAAGATAAAGGTCATGAATGTTTCCGTTTCTTTCATGTAAGCTACTATATGTGTAACATATAGTAACTTGTATATTTATATATTCTATTCCTTTCATTTATCTACTATATATACACTAAAAAAAAAAGATTCCTTAAGGATGACAAAGCCCAAAAAAATCATTTCACACGTATCTGTATCTGGGAGTGGACATGGCCTGTGATGTGAGGAACGTTATTAAAGCTATTGTGATAATGTCCATGTGCGTGTTCATTCCTTTATTCTGAAGATCTGCACATTACACAACACATTTAACCATGTAAACAAGTCAGTTAGCAAATTATAGCACACAAATATGGCAGACTAGCAAAGTTTCACTGGAAAAAAAATACAAACTGAACACTATTTACTGAGCAACACCAGGATGGATGTTTTTCAGTTAGATGATCAGAGCGTCACCTTCTCTCAGCTGCTCTGGACATGAAAACGTGTCTGTCCGTGCTTCCATCTCTCAAGGCTACCCGTGAATAGGTAACTGTAGAACGTTCTTTTCCCAAAGCTAGCCACGCTATTGAATTTCCAGCCTGCATTTCCAGCAAGCTGTAGATACGCCGCTATATTATTAGTTTGAACAGCAGCGACGGGATTAATCTTCAGCGGAATACGGATTGTAAGTGGAATATTTTCAAGGTGGCTCAGTTTCAGAGCTTGTCAGTTCTCTCTCACACGTTAGTTGTGGAGTGCGTGGTGGAGAAATTCTCCATCCGGATCCGTGCTATTTTCTTCACAGGCGGGGGCGAGTAGAAGAGATGGCAGGTGAAGGCCTGCCGGCAGGCCTTCCGAAAGTTCTCAGAGAGGAAGGCGTAGAGAATGGGGTTGACGCAGGAGTTTCCGTAGGCCAAGCAGTGAGACATGATCCGGAACGCAAAGGAGGCATCGTTCAGGGGGAAGTCTCCAAATTCCACCCACATGGCAATGATATGGTGGGGCATCCAGCAGAAGAGGAATGCTGCCACAACCAGTAGCACGGTCTGCGCTGTCTAACAGAGAGACATACACACAGAATTAACTCACTGCAACACAATACAGTCACATATACAAGAAGGTTCTTTTGCATGACCAAAGGTTCTTGCTTTCTAAGTGGAAAATTAGCCTTTACTTTTGCTGTAGGGTTTTACATAAAACATGAATGGGTTCAATTCGATTTAGAATGATAGAATTAAATTGTAGGTACCAACACCGTCACTGCTGCAGTGATTAGATGTGAGGAATTCGCACACTAAGAGATTTGGTTTTTCAGATAAATTTTCATATACAGTAGCCACGCCCATTTACGTCCAAGATCTAACAACAAACAAAACACTCATGGATTCCTATGAGAAAGCCCAATGCCAAAGAGGGAATCTAAATCCCAACTAAAGTATTAATAGAAAGACTTGTGCCTAACAATAACAAACGACTCACTGGAAACTAAAGCTGTATTAGTTTAATTAGTGAAACAAATCAGTACTGGAGGTGACGAGCAATTTTTAATGGCGTTTTTGTCTCCAGTGTTTATTATACAAAGACAAACAAAGCCTTAATAGATTGGCAGCGTGTTTGTGAACACACTGTCACTACAACACGTATTCCAAACACTTTCTCATGCAAATCTGAATCTGAATGTGTTGGGTTTAAAAGATGTGACCGTATTGTGAACAGGATCGGAGAGAGAGAGAGAGAGAGAGAGAGAGAGAAATCCACTGCTTAGGAAACAAGTAAACAGCTTGAAGTTTGAGTTTCAGTCATAAACAATGAGAGACTTTTAAACAATTGGAATTTAAGCTATTGATATTATGATTTTTTTCTCAACAGAACTAGTTATTTCTATTCCTCTGTGCTGCCTATTGTCATATTGACTGAAAAAAGCTTTGTATGTCCCTCCAGATGATCAGATTCAAAATTCTTTAAAAATTAAAAGCAATTGAAAACAAATGTCCATAGAAGAAAAGAAGAAGCAAAAGCCTTCAGCAGGCGATTAATGCACAAAGCAAAGGAATATGACCAGGATGAAAGGATCCAGCCACTGAGCCCACGCAATCAATCTAATTCTGTATTTGTTAAAACCGATCTGCATTTAAACCTTTGTCTGTGTTCTATGCATCTGTACTTTCAGCTCTAGCTGTAAATTGGCAATGCTCTTAGTTCTATGAATAAGTAATAATGTTTATCATCCGAATACTAGTGACATTGATGGATTGTCAGCCTGAACACATGCCGTACTGACATACGCTGCTTTCTGGTATCTCCCATCTGAAGAATAATGAGGAATTTAGTCTGGAATAGGAATGGATTTATGGACATGCACAAGATTTACATCACTGGAGTCAGTTTCTGATACGCATGAACAGAACATCATGGAAATAGATGACTTTTTCCCTGAAGAAAAGTTGAGATAAAATCCCTGACACCAACCATAAATCAGGTGTGTAGCGTGTGATTTAAACATGCAAATATTCGAGTAGAGGTCCTAAAAAATGAGGGCAGACATCTCTGAAGGACATATGTTGGCTTACATAAATATATAGGAAATGTTCAGTAACAGAATGAATGAAACTGAAGCCAGTGGTGTTTAAAGAATAATATTAAAAACGATTCTAAGAGAGTGTGCATTTTCTCTTTGTTATTTAAGATAAATATCCTCCAAGCATGCTGCAAATAATCAGCATTAAACTCACATCTGCTGATTTAAGGCCCTAATATCCCGAGAGATTGAAAAGATATGCAGCAGCTGAAGGATTTAAGAGAAGCTGGTTATTTATAGAGCAAATAAAGAAATACGGTTTACATTTACTGTGAGGATTTACCATCAATGTCTACCCTGACTAATCATTTAGATCATATACTGAATGTAAATGTTATGTCAGGATCGAGATGCTAAGGCTCATGCAGATGCAGATGGAGGTAAGATGGCTTCAGTGCTCAAACAACAACAAATCCAAGATGGCTAAAATCCGAGTCCAGGCTCGAGAAAACAGGCACAGCAAAAACACAACATGGGCTTGACTGGAACTACAGTATAAGCTAGATGATGTAGAAGCGAGATCAAAACCAGGTTATTGATAAACAGTGTGCTTGGTAACATTGCAGTATATATGGTGGTGAACTGTGACTGAGAGTGTCTTATAAAGACTTAAAAAGTGGCTGATTGAACACAAGTGTCTTCAATCAGTAGCTTGGTGACTGAACAGTGACGTGAGTCTTTGTTCTGGAGAGTGTAGTCCATGGCGGCCATGCTTGTAGACCTTGGTGCATGCTGTAAAGTGGAGTTTGTGTAACGTGATGTGGCTTGCCCTGCCATGACACATTAACTCTTTAGAAGAAGAAGCCTTTTATTTCACCACACATATATTACAGCATAGTGGAATTCTTTTCTTCACATATCCCAGCTGAGGAAGTTGGGGTCAGAGCACAGGGGTGGCTATGCTACAGCGCTCCTGGAGCAGGGACGGTTAAGGGCCATGCTCAAGGACTCAGAAATGGCAGATTGGCAGTTTTGTGGCTGATCTTCTGATCAACAACCCAGAGCCTTAACCACTTGAGCCAGCACTACCCCAGGCACTATATATGTTAATCACAGTCTTAAATTGACTTCTAAATTTCCTGAAGTTATAAGCATGATTCTGTCTTATATCTAATTAACAATTCAAACCTAACAGGTATAAAACAGCTTTGGGGAATCTTCTGCCATTCTTCCATGCGCTTAGAACAAATGGAAACCATAAACAAAATGACCAACATCTTACTTAATATATGTATTAGGAAGAGCTCAAAAACAGGGTTAGAAAATAGCATGTGCTGTTACATTAAAATAAGCTACAAAGAAATGGTGTAATTGTTCAATAAATTATGACATGTCATGAATACTGTATCCACTCTTAGTTATTTTTAATGTTGCGGGACGTCTGCAAAAACATGTTAAACTTCACCGGCCTCACTTCCTGTCATGTTACTGAGTAACTCATCCGTCTTGAAGCCATTTCAGGATCAGCAAACTTCATGATACATAGTTACAAAGCCCAGACACTGGAGACTCCTTCCATAAACTTTAAATAAACATTATTCTCACTAAATTCTGAACCATGAACTAAATCATGGCTATACAGCTGTAAAAAACATTGTTAGTGTGGTCTTTATTCAGCAGAAATAGACCACTAAATAAATATTACTGATTAATTGAACAAACAGCTAAGTTGTGAAATACAGCATGAATCAGTTCAGTGCACTTAAACGGAACAAATTCATTACACGTGAACATCAGATAATTAATAAAAATGAATAAAAGGTCTAGAAACTAGTTATCTATTAGAATAGGCAGAAATCTGTGGCATTGTGGTGGACTTTTCTAAGCTGGTATAAATACTTTGTCCTAGAGTCTCACACAAGTGAAAAGTGAAGTGCAAAAGACAACAGATTTCTGCCACATGACCGATTAAATATCATAGCCAACCATTCCTCATGATTGATTTATTCATTCAAACACCATTTCTCTTTAACATTTACACCTCCTCAGGAAATTAGCACCTGCTCTGATGATCATAAAAATATATGATCCTACAATCAGAAGCAGTATTTTGGTGTTTGTTCCACAGACCCTTTTCTTCTCAGTCTCCAAAGCTTTAGATGTAGAAACATCTGAGATATGAATTAAAAAGATCACATTCAAGCATAATTCTTTATGGAATATAATTTTTTTTTAAAACATGATTATTCATTAAAAGAGTTATTTATAAATGGAATAGCAAATAGAGCATATTCACACAATGCTCACATAATCCCAAACACCACAAGGACTGCAAGGTCTCTCACAATACTTTAGATAAAAGGAGAATCTTGGATCATGCAAACTCCATACAGAAAGGCCTCTGCCTGTTCGAACCCGGGATTCGAACCCAGGACCTTCTTGCTGTGAGGCAACAGTGCTAGTCAAGTTTATTATTTGTTTATTTATTTATTTTTAATAGTATTGATGATCCTACTACTACTATTACTACTACTACTAATAAAAATAATATTTTTTTCTTATGCTGCTTGGTATAAATATATGAATTCCCAGAAACTCGTTTAATTATACAGATGGTACTCTTGGTTGATGTAGCTCTCAGATGTAGCTTTATTTAGCAAGCTTTAATTAGAAGACTCATTTCTTCTCCAGCAGAATTTTCATTTCAGTCCAAAAGCTTCTACAATGCCATATGCTAGGACTTCTTTTTTTTTTTGAAACCCCAAATAAAGAAAAATATCATTCCAAATGGAGGCTGGAGACTGTTTCCTCCACACAACTGGCACTAATAGACTGTGTGAATCTACAGTCTTGGCTAGAAAGATGTCTTCGTACCATTCAGTGTGTTTTCTTCCACTGTAATTGTTGGTGCTGTTATGATTGATTTCACAAAAAAGGAAGAATTAGAAGAAATGCAGCTCTCTAACAATCCCAGTTGTTTTACCTGTAACTAACCATTGTCTGGGTTGCATTTGTTGATATAATGTCTTCTATTTTCTCCATGGCTACCCTCGAGAATCATTTCTGAAATCTGTGATATGTTCCACATGTTTCTTTTGCACCTTTGACCATATTCCTTGATCATCCACAACTTCTATTATCTTGCTATTTCTCCACAGTTCTAGGCTGGGTTTGCATCCGTGTAACTTTCACCCCGATTTGTGTAGAACTGCAGATGCAATTTCAAGATGACAGACTCTCTACACTGTGAAAAAATGTGCAATGAGCTTTAATATAGTCTTGTTAGTGCCATCATTGTTTTGTTCGTTTCCTTGAGAAATTTTTGTTTCGGTCAGCGAGTTTTATTCAGAGGATTGCATAATGTATGTCTCGGAAGCACCTTGAGCTAACGTCAGGTTTCTGTCAGCAAGCTGTTTCTGTGGTAGACTAAACATTATGAAGTAATTCTAGATGCAGTTTGAGGTGCTGAACAGCTTACCAGACTACTGCATGGATTTATTATTAATCAGATAACTTAACCTTGTGAAAGTCAGGCCGTTTCTTAATTCAGGTCACAAACTGCTACAAGGAGATATGGAATTAAAGGCCTTGGCTTTTTCTGACTCAAGAGCTCTTCGTAAGAGCATTATCAAGCTGATAGATATATATGTCTATAGGGCAAACACTCTTTTTATTGCATTGATTGCTACTCTTCTCACTATGCTGATGACAGGAAATGTAGACACTCAAATGAGACAGCTTTTCCCCACAGGGGCACAAATGAGTGAGTGTCCTTTCAGCAGTGAACAAAAGCACCAGCACAGCCTGGTCATTTCAAAATGACTATTGAGATTGGCAGGATCCCCAGTGTGAAAAATACCATTAGCTGCTACCCTGGGCCACCTGTCAGCTCTTTCTTTACACGCTCTAAGGTAAGGTTATTGATGCATGTCACATACTGTGATATGATAAGACAAAGTTTGCTGAATCTGAATACTGTTACCACCATGAGCACGAAAATATTTAGTTCTTGACAAAACCACAGAAATCGCCTGGCTCAAGAGATCTCTAGCTAGCAATTTATGGAAATACATTCATTTACCACAGCACTGCTGCATTCTCAAATCAGAAGGTGGTGATCCAAGCCATTTTCATTAACAGCACCTCCGATGGCAATTCAACACAAGTGACAGGTTTATATATGAAAGTGCTTGCATTAATACGTTCTTGTTTCTATAGTAACAGTTCATGTTCATGGATTTGTATGGCCATTGCTGCACTTTAAACCAAATCTTATAATAGCTTGATTAAAAATGTGTTAAAAGAGAACATATAATTGTTAACAGACAATTTTGTCAAGTTTCTGCTAAGAAATGTATATTACAGATGCTTTAACTTAAGTAACTTGTTTTGCAGAGAATTAAATGTAATCACAATTGCTTACATGTATAAACGTGTTTATTAATAACATCAAATTTGTAATCATAGATTATATTATGTGGTATAATTGGAATAACACACAAAATAATTGAGTTATTCCTACAGTATATGACAAAACTATTATCAACAGTAATAGAACAGTAATAGAAATATTGACCATCCTGTTTAACACACATACACAGTGAACAAAAATAAAGTACAGCAAAGTAATACGTTAACTTACAATACATTTTAACAACACTTTCAGTGAATAACAATGTATTTCCTGTACCGCTTATCCTACACAGGGTCACGAAGAGCATAGTGTCTAACCCAGTGGACACAGGGCACAATGCAGGGGACAACCTGAACAGCAAACCCTTTGCAATTGCACACACATTCACTCACACCTATTTACACACTACAGACAATTTCGTGATGTCAATTAACCTATAACACAGGTCATTGAACTGGTGGAGGAAACAGGAGTACCCTGAGGAAATCCCCAAAGCACACACACAGAGCTGAATCGAACCCCCAACCCTAGAGGTTCTAAACACTAAGCCACCACCCCAATCCCCCCCCACATGACATGATCTTCATATGTCATATATCATTTCGTATTCCAAACTTCTGCAGAAACGACACACACACCACCTCTGACAATATTTAAGGGCATTCATGCAATTTTATGGAAATTGCCTATTGAAATTTTACATGTTGTTTGCCCTTGATGGCTGTCCTACTGTGAGAGTCTTTCATATGTTAATGTGTGGCAGAGATGGTGATGGGTGTTTGCTTTGTTCTCAGACCACAGGACGAAGATGACTAAAAGTTCAGTCCATTCTCCCTTTCTGTAGACAAAATATATACACGTCACAGTATAGCAAGTCACAAAGTCAGTAATTACTTTTATCCTTTACACTATAAATAGGAACACTTGGGCTATTGCTATAATCACCACTTAATTAAGGGTATTAGTTTTAGGCCCCTTGACTGCTAAGTGCACTGAGTCCCTTGCCACAGACATTTCTCTTCCTGCTCTGGTGTTCCATATTCAGGGCCCTTTGAAGCATCTTCTCCTCCATTACACCACTCAGGCTGCTAGTATGCTAGGCTTCAAGAGGGAAACTTCTACGTTTACAAAGAGGCAAAAGCACAAAACTCTTTGATCACATATATTAAAAAACTATTGGTATATTAAATGTCCAAAAATGTCAATACAGCTGTTTATTAGGGTTCTTGACGTGAACACTATATAAAATGACACCAGATTGAAATGAACACAGTTTCCTACACTGAAGGTATAACAAAGGAATATGTCAGTATGTCGGGCTGTTCGTGTTTTGTTCATCGTGTTTAGTTTTATTTTCTGTTTTGTTTTAATCTCGTCTTCAACTGTGAATAAAGCAGTGCTTTGTTTAATCCTGCGCATGGGTCTGTTTTACATGGCATGCACGCGGTTACCTTGGAGATCCAGGTTCGAGCCCCTCAAGGTGCGGGGGACCCGGATGGTACAGAATGACTGGCCGCTGTTGAAGACCCAGCAGGATTACCTAGCGAGTTCCTGTTTGGTGCGAAGTTCTGTAGTGTGCTGGTGAGGGCCTTGGACACCTGTGGCCGACATTCGAGGGCCCACCTGTGTCGTTCTGTGCAGGTGGACTTCCTTGGCCCATGCTACAGGGAGGTGCCTCCACTCCTGTTCCGGTCAAGGACGCCGCTCCACCATGATGGTCCTGCTTGACATCCTGTTTGGTGGAGGGCACTCCCTTTTTACCGGACCCGATGGAAGTGTGGTTCCATCATCTTGCCAGCCAAGGATGTTGCTCCATGAGGAAGTGCCATGGAGGACGCTGCTTGGCATCCCGGGTGGAAGACGCTCCCCACCTCATGCCCATGTCAGATGTCACTTGTCCCTGGCCCTGGGACATTGCCATGGACTTGTGTCATGGACTACAGTTCCTTGCGTCTTCCCTTTAGGTTGGACTACATCTCCCGATCACTCCTGGGGCTTCCCCTCAGTTTAGGTGGGGGCGCTTCAGGATCCGCACCTTAGAGGGGGGATTATATCAGGAATCACTGGGACAGTTCCCTGCCAGACCACTGGAGGGGGTGCTGGCAGGTGAATTGGCGGAGGCTGCTTTTTCTTTTGTCTTCCCTTGTACTTTATGCCACACCATCCCTATCGTTCTACCTTCCTGCCTTGTCACCTGTTTCCCATTTACCTTGATGTTTTGCCCTATATATATATATATATATATATATATATATATATATGTAGTAAATAGCAACATTTTATTCCACCAAAATCTAAAAAAAGTGTTAAATGTTTATGTATAAATCAGGTTTATTTTTTTTTGAAAATTAATAATTTGGTATTCTTTACTGAAGAATGGTATGAAGATTGGGCTGATTGTTTGCTATCCCAGACACCCAAAAATTTGAACTTCAATTTGGCTGAGATTTTCCCATAATGTCATTAACCGTGATTGAGAAAATTCATATGAAATACAGTTTGTGGATTATTTACCTTAACATCCTTATTTTTCACCCCAAATAATGCATTTGGAGAAAAAAATAGAAAGTATATAGACTAAGTAAATATTGTCTAATCAAAGTAGAGAAAGATCAATTATTTATACAGGGCTTTTAACAATGGACATTGTCTCAAAGCAGCTTTACAGGAGTATAGAAGCATATAATAAAAAAATATAAAGTTTAAAGTTACTATTTATTTCTAACATTTATCCCTGATAAGCAAGCCTGAGGTGACAGTAGCAAAGAAAAACTTCCTGAGATGACATGAGGAAGAAACCTTAAGAGGAACCAGGCTCAGAAGGGAACCTTAGCTTCATTGGGGTGACTCATTTGGAGAGAAAATAATGTAAATGTAAATAATGTTCTTTCTATAGTCACAAGGAATCGTGCAACCAAGAGCTCCTGAGGAACTAATAGGTCAGTGTACTTTATTAACTTTTTGTGTTTTTGATTTGAATGAAAGAAGTCTGATATTCAGAGGAAACATGATATCAACAAAGTAGTGCATTACAGACTTACAACTTAAGTGTGAGCAACAGTTTACATACGATTCTTATTAATCCATCAATCAAACCTCATCATATAAATCATTGCTAATCCCTAATAGTTTTAATGTTGTGCTATTGCTAGATATTAGCTTCCCTTCTAATATGACAGCTAGCCGTTACTGGCACTACCAGTAATGGTGACAGGAATGTTTTACAAACAGTGTAATGAATGCTAGTGAAACTTCCTCTGCTAGTCACTTTTCCTGAAACCTGTTAATAGCTTTAGAAAATCTGCCACTTAATGTACAAACAGAGAAGACAATGCTGACTTGTTATCTGATATTGAATCCGGTATGGAAATTATATTTGTATAGCATTTGTTTTTTAGATTAGATTAGATTCAGATTTACTGTCATTGCACATGGGCACAAGGAAACGAAATGCAGTGCATTGCATGCACTATTAAACATTTTCATTCTGAAGTAAAAGAAAGCAAGATTCCACTTATGTATATATTCCTCTAAAGGCCCACCTTACACTCTCAATTCACAGGTTCAGAGTAAAGAGGATTGGAAGGATAACACAAACCTCATCTGAAAATAAAAGAGCAAGCAACAGGGAAGAAACATGTGGCAACTGGAGTGAGTGGATGAAGCAGAAAATGCAGCACCCATGCTTAGACTATCTTCAAATCCTATTCAGGCTTTGCACCCAGAATTGAAAAGCGTCTTAAAAGGCAATGCTGTTTTTCACAGTCTGAATCGATTTCTCTTTACTCCTGCAACATGCAAATGTTAGCATGTAAATCTTAGTTTACTGTCTCAAAGTAACCTTTAAATAAACGTTTTCAGCTACCCGAAAACTGTTAGCTGGTTTGTTATACCGCAGGTTATCGTAAAGCTACATTAAACACAAAGCACAAACACAATACTTATCTTAATCATTTAACAATATCACAATCATTTAATAATCATCACACGCTTCGCCTTGATGAAATGCAGGCTAAACAATGAAGCCAAGATGTTTTGGAGTTGACAACAATTACTGTATCAAAGCCTTGAGTTTCACTTTATCACCAGGCGATATGGATAAGATGCAGCACATTTCTTTTGCAGGGCGAGATATAACAACACAATTCTGACATAATCCAGTGGCTTTTAACAGTGGCTCAGGGATGCAGAGTCTTGCCCCCTGGTTTCTTTCAACTGTCTCAAACAATGCGTCCAGCTCCGCAGACACAAAACACTTCCTCTTAGCAGGTGGGCCTTTAAGTGATAAATGCACAAACATATCACAATAAACAGACTGCCTGGTATACAATACACACACATGCAGAGAGAGAGAGAGAGAGAGAGAGAGATTACAGCTTTTAGTACAGCTGAAATACACTTTGGGAGTCACTTATGCACTTACTGTGTACTGTGTGCAAAGTGATACTGACTATGTCATGTTGTTTTTCTCTTTCTATCAATCTACACACACTTCCACACAAAGCTCTTTCCAGTTGCCTAGCAAGATGTCAAATTCAGTCTCTCGATAAATACAGTAGACTCTCCAAAAACTGTATGAAATTGCAGAATACAAACCTTTCTTTGTATTTGGTCATCAGATAAACACTACTTCAATATCAAGCCACTGTGAATGTCTGGGGGGAAAATAAAACAAATCTGAAAGAAAGACCTTGCTTTAATGAGCAAATCAAGAAGCACAAAGCTGTGTAGCTACTGATAAACTTCATAACTGCCTGTAGGAGCGGCCAACTTGTGCTGGAACATTCTATCTGGTCTGAATGACAGGGTTTTCATTTCTTTTTCAAAGTGACACACTTTCCACTACACTCGAGCTCTTACTGCCACAAGAGCCATAAGATATAACAAATTCAAAAGGAATTACTGAGATTGGTATAATGCATCACACAACCATGGAACAAAGGGTTCGTTAGTGCCATTGCATAACCCATCTCTTTTGTTTTAAAGTGTCTTGCACAAATTAACTTTCCCACATTTTGCTGTGTTTTGACCTGGAACTAGAATGGGTCGTAATTGGGATTATACATCATAGAGCTACATAAAATTGCCCATAGTATTGAAGTGGGCTGAAAACAAAGTAAAAAGACAAAGGTGTGATTGCATAAACGTAATTTCAACCCCACTGCTGTGAATCCTCTGGTACAACCAGAAGCCACTTAATTAGTTGAGCTGAGTTCCCCGGTGCGCAATAAATGACAAAGCACTGGAAAAAAGTCTCATTCAGAGTTCAGTTACTAAAAAATCCAACAAAACTTTTAACTTGCCAGTGCAGCATTAAATCCCTTATATATGTTTGGAAAGAAAATGCCATAACTCTTCTCTGCCCGGGTAAGGAGTGTATTATCTCTAGAGGCATCCAAGAGACCGGGGTGAATCTGGAGAGATCCACAGCTTAGATGGGAGGAATTGTTTACTGGACAAACACAGCCCACAAAACTGAGATTTATGAAAATGTGTGAACAAGAGTATAAAAAACATTGAACAAGTTGAACAAAACTATATTGGTAATGTAATAAATTACAGACTGCCTCAACTCAGATTCCACTCCAAGATACATGACAGAAAGCGCTCATTCCCCAAAGGCTTAAATATCATAGAGGAATTTGTTTAGGACACTAAATTATTAACCAATATTTAACCAATAGTATCACTCGGGCATTTGGGTGTTACACTCAATTACAGTCAATTTACAATTAAAGAAAAACCCTATTTAATTTAACAAACAGTAAAAGCATAGCAGGATTTTGTCACTGCTACTCTGCAATGAACTTCTTCATTAAGATCCTCGACGCTTTCATCCTTATATTTTCTTACACTACCCAAGCATGTGGAAAAGGTTCTGTCAACCTTGAAACTTGAAATTTGTGGCCTTGGCATAAGTTCTCATTTTGATGGAAACCCAATATTGCTCATCACCCTGACAACACCATCCCCACATTGATCATGTTATAGCATCACGTTATGGGGTTGTTTTTCATCAGTGGGGATTGGACAACTTGTCAGTTTTGAGGGCATTTTGCAGCCAACCCCAAGGCAATCCAAGAGAAAAAATCTGTTTCAGTCTGTAAGAGACTTTAGACTGAAGAAGAGCTTAAATTGGCCCAGTTACTGGCCTCAATCCAATTGAAAATCTGTGGCAAGACTTGAAAATTGCGGCGTACCAACAGACTTCATCCAGTCTGACAAAGCTGGAGCTATTTTGCCAAGAAAAATGGGCAAAAATGTTCAGGATCCATATGTGCAATCTGTTTCAATTCCAGTTTGTAACACTATACTTCATCAAGTATCAAAACTTCTTAACAAATATGCAGCTTGCATCGATGATAGTGTTGATGGCTTTGTCAAGAGAATCCTTCTGTAATATCAGCACTGTTGTTTATCACCTCCAAGCTTGCATGGCATCCAGCCAGAAGTGCCAATTTAATCTCATCAAAACACAAAAGCTTGTCTCACAGGAAATGGGATTTCACACACTGAAATTAAAACGCAGTACATTTGATGTGCATTATGTTTCAGAAGAGCAAAAAAACCTCTAAGGTCACCAATCCTCAAGCATCAAATGAGCTATGTCAAGCCAGTTAATAGACTTAAATTGAATGAAAGCTTTGATTGATTGAATGGATTTCTAGGGTGGTATATAATAAAAAAAACAATAGTCTTGGGTCACATTATTGGCTCTCAGTGCTCACTGTAAAGGGCTGAATCACTGAGTAAAGAGTCGATATGAAGAGCTGAAAGAATTGACTCAAATAGTCAAGGGAGCCAAATCAAAGGGTTTTGTATAATAACAAAGCAGAAACAATCATTTTGGCTCACATTGTTGGCTCTCTGTAAGTTACTGAATCACTGAGTAAAACCTCGACATAAAGAGCCAAAAGAGTTGACTCAAAGGAGCCAAATCGATTCAAGGACCTCACAAAGAGCTCACAAAGCTACATTTTCTCTACTAAGCTAAACACAAAACATGTTAGTCTAGATTAATGTCAACTAGTGTTAGAAAACAGAGAACATCATGCCATAGTCAGTAATCCCTGTTTTGCCGACTAACACTCTTAACGCCATTCTCGATATATTATCTGACAGGTCCTTCACAAGGAGTAAGCAAGAAGTTGGTGACCTAATTTCCAGCACTGTGAACACAAGTACGGTATCTGAAACGGTGCTTATTTTACACCACAGTTAAAAATAACAAAAGTTGTGAATCATAGGAACTAAAGCAGGATTAAAAAAACAACATATCCGCCTACGCTGATCACGGTAAGCTGGGAGAACTGCAATTTAAATGTCAAGTAAATAAAAAACAGTCAGTTAAATAGGAAAAAAAGCAAAAAAAGCATACTCACATAGTGATTCAGTTTAACTGGGTGACTGTAGAAATGTCAGCTGTTTCAGCCAAAATCCTACAATATAAATATGACCGTTTCTCCTGTAGCCTGAACATCGACAGGATTCTAATTCAGGATGCTGTGATGATTTTAATAGAATGTATTACACTTCTAAAATGTCACGCTGTCATGGCTGCTTATATACCTTGTCTTGACTTCTAGTCATTTAGTCCTTTTTTAATACTGGGATTGGATTGTGCGTGTTCATGTTAAATTTGCAGTTAAGCAAAAACCTTCGGCCAGAGGTGAGTTGTAACATCTGCATTGGTACAATACCGCTATTGCAAAAACACAGACAAACAACTACAACAAACACACACACATAAATGTTTCTGAATGAAATAAGAATTAAAGGAATAAGGAATAAAACCTTAGGGGGCCTTCGATTATAGGACAATAATCATCAAAATGCTGGTTTGACTGTTGATTTTAATACTGTTTATTATTTTTATGTTATTTATTATGTTTTATACGAACGCCTCACACCTCCAGCGTCCTGGGTTCGAGTCTCGCTCCCGCTCACCGTGTGTGTGGAGTTTGCATGTTCTCCCTGTGCTTGGTGGGTTTCCTCCAGGTGCTCTGGTTTCCTCCCACAGTCCAAAGACATGCTTCTAGACTGACTGGAGTCTCTAAATTGCCCGTAGTGTGTGATTGTGTGTGTGTGTGCTCTGCGATGGGTTGGCACTTTATCCAGGGTGTATCCTGCCTTGATGCCCGATGACGCCTGAGATCCCTGTGACCCACTGATAGATCGGATAAGCGGTACAGACAGACAATGTTTTATGCCACAGTAATTTACCACTGAATAAACTCTTTTCCATTTATAGATACAGTCAATGTTGTAGAACGTTTGCAAGACATTTTAGCTCTGTTATAACTTATTTTATAACAGCTGTAAACAGTCGTTCCCTCATTAACCTATTTGTTCTTTCTCTTTTAGTTTAGCATACAATAAAACATGAAATCATGTTTTCAAGCATGTCATGCTACTGAAAAATGTGAAGTCCTCTTTCCAAAAGACTTTGACCTAAACTGGTAACCTTTACCTTGAATTGTTTCAAAGTGCTGACACTCCTGACTCCTTCCATCAAACGCCTCCTTAGAGAAAACTGCACCCTAACAATGTTTATCTGCACATTAATATAAGTCTGTGATTTGCCTTTCCGCTGAAATCCTTTGACCAATCAGAATCGCGAATTTGTTGTGATGTAAAGAAAACCAAAAATATTAAGTATAGTTTTCACACTACCAACAGCGCAGATCTCTAAAGAGTGGAATTTGTAAGTGAATAAATACGGACACGCCTGTTCATCTGTACACTATTGTCGACTTTTACTGTACATTTGCAAGCTCTCTATTTTGTTCATCAATGAAAAACAACTAACATGAGTGAATGGTGAAAACTGTGAGCTTGCTATGCTTAATGCTGACTTCATTTTGAAGTGCTTTTTGTTTTGTTTTTGTTTTGTAGTGCACTTCATATGATCGCTTTCAACTAGCTCCATGGATCGGTTTGAATATTTTGTTGTGCAGAGAACAAATGAGTACTTCTCTGTCCAACTGCCTTTAAACATAAAATTTTTCACTGTCAGCTTTCTTTAATCCCAGTCCACTCTTTAGATGGCTGAACAGACCAGAGAGGATAAAGAACATGAAAAATTGATGAAAGTCTGAAATCTCTCCTCTTTCTAAGCTAATGTTTCTAAGCCTGTAGCTAGTCTTTGGTCCGCTAAATAATTTACTTAACTGCATGTGCTTGCAATAAAGAGTTTCAAAAACAACCTTTATTTTGTAAATGTACATTTATACATTTAATGTAAATGTATATTTCTAAGTAAATGTTGATATCAAACCCATTTCTGCTCTCTGAGATGCCCAAAGTGCTTGTTCAATAAGCAGCTAAAATGTGAAGGCATTATCTTCAACCACTGTGACTTTTATTGACTTAAAATAATTTCTTTGTTTATTCCGATCGAAAATGATTGATAAGTCGATTTTCATTCTGCAGCTGGAAAGAAACGCCAGTGTACTGGTAAAAAAGGGTTAAGTGCTAGATTGCTTGCATTGAATTAAATTAAGAGATGATGTAGAAAAGTGATACGCTTTTGTGACACCTTTTTGCATATTGAATTAAAGCATTGAAATCTAAAAATTTATTCCCTTGTTGGATTCACATTCAGGCTATATGGTCTATTTGTAATATAAAGTATAGTATATTAAACTAATGCATCATCATACATGTTGCCTATACACTATACTGCCAGAACTTCAACTTGACTTGTTATTTCCTCATTTAGAAACTAGATTTTTTTTCTTCTGGCATCATTTAAACACTGTCTTGCTAATGCACCATTTAAACCATGTCACTACTTGACCGGATTCTTCCTGTGTACAAGATTGTGTATTGAGTATGTGCTATAAAATTTTAGTCAACCCAGTGACCTCCTCTAAAAGCTTATGTATTTTAATATCCTCCATTTTTTTTTCTATCATAAAAACAGGTGAAGACTTTTACTAATTAATTCGGGAACATTTTTAGTCACAATATTTTAGAGAGTGAAGTAAGAGCAGTGAAATGGTCTGCTCTCTGAAGTACTGAACATTAGGACAGGTCACTGAATAATTAACCCTGTTTTTCTCGCAAGAAACTCACTATGACCAAAATATTTCACAGCATCAAACTCGATTCTAATTTCATGTGTAGGAAATCTGGTTTTCAGATGTTGCTACGAACTGGATAAAATGGCAGACAGGTCATGAAATCCATTGAACGTTAAAGCGTCTACAGATGAGCTTATACACTTTTGGCACCAAAATCTAGAATTATTTGGTTGTTAATGCTGATTATACAGTAATGGATCAGCAGTCTTGGGTCTGTATTATACACAGACATACAATATAGCCATTTTAACCATCTTTAATCTGATATACACTGTACTGCCAAAAGTTTTGGGACACCCCTTCAAATAATCGAATTCAGGTGTTGTTTTTCAGGGGTTGGGCTCGGCCCCTTAGTTCCGGTGAAAGGAACTCTTAATGCTTCAGCATACCAAGACATTTTGGACAATTTCATGCTCCCAACTTTGTGGGAACAGTTTGAGGATGACCCCTTCCTGTTCCAACATGACTACACACCAGTGCACAAAGCAAGGTCCATAAAGACATGGATGAGCGAGTTTGGTGTGGAACAACTTGACTGGCCTGCACAGAGTCCTGATCTTACCTGATAGAACACCTTTGGGATGAATTACAGTCAAGACTGCGAGCCAGGCCTTCTTTTCCAACATCTATGCCTGACCTCACTAATGCACTTCTAGAGGAGTGGTCAAAAACTCCTAAACGTTGTGGAAAGACTTCTCAGAAGAGTTGAAGCTGTTATAGCTGAAAAGGATGGGCCAACTCCATATTAAATTCATGTACACGTAAAGGCAGACGTCCCAGTTTTGTCCTGGCTCCCACATTGACTACCATGTAGTATGTACTGTACTAAAGAGAGCTGATTAATATAACTCTGTGATATATCTTCCATACTGAAGTAATGTGTAGGTATAGAATTAAAGACTGTTGCTTGTTGTTTTTGCTCTGTTCTATCTGATAGTTCCCAGGAGTAAAAGGGCACCAATGTAAGGCCTCTGGCAAGATATTGCACTGAAGCCAACATTTTTCTTCTGCAGTATGACATATTTATGAGTGAAAAACTACATCAGAGTGGGATTGACTTTTTTTTTTATTTTATCCATTGGCTGTTCCAACACAAACAAAATCTGAAGTCATATGTCAGGGCTAGTCTGCAGTCGATCATGGATAATATACTTGCCGCATGGGCATGCTCGTTAGAGGATGGAGAAAGAGGATGGAAATTAGTTTCAGGATTGAATCGGTATAGATTTAAGCCTGTAGATGTGGCGATTTGAATGCCATTTCTTCTTACCTTAAAGATCTCTTTAAAGATCTCAACAATTCCCACTGGTCCCAATTTTTATAGTGACATCTTGAATTTCTTCCAGGATCAATAGAGTATCTATCTATCTAATCTATCTATCTAGTAAAAAATCAGAAGCCTTATAGAACAGAGAAAAAAAATAAACATGCTTTTATAGACAATTACATACGAAGAGAAAAAGCCAGGAATGTGACAATGAGGGCATGATGGATCTTGTGAGCTTAATCAATACAGTTTTACTTCACCGATTCATTTGTGAGACTAAACAAAAGAATCGGTGAAGTCAAACAGTATTGACCGAACTCTCTGGACGACCAGCAGAAATACAAGAGCACCAAATTATCTCAGTATCCCTAAATCAACACACATTCTTTTTGTCTGTCTTTTACACCTTATCTGTATATAAGAGTTGCTACTATTCTGAACTGTTCTAATAAAGCTGTTAGTATTACTAGTTTTTAGTCTACTATGGTCTCTTCAAAATATTTAGATCTGGATTCGGAAACTATTTGACATATTTGAGCAAAAAGCTTTTAGCTACTTGTCTAACAACACAGGTGACTAAATGTTGTTGCAGGATGAATAATTGCATTAGCACCTAAGCTAACTAGCTACCAGCTTCCTGGAAATTAGCAGTGTTGGAAGCTGGACTTCAGTGTCATGAGTGCTCAATGATTAAGTCATTAACTTAATCAAGTTAATTGTGTATTTTACACATTCGTATACAGGCTTAATTTCCTCTCAAGAATCCTGTCAGGTTTGCGTGCTGAAGCTAGCTTCTAGCATGAGCTGCAACTGCAGTGGAGTGGCTGATATGTGCTAAAAGATTATTAACAATATAACATTTCAGAATCCTGTCCCTTTAAGCAGAAATTAAAACTGAAAAACATGATCTTATACCAATGTTAATACTCAAGCACTGAGTACAGATTAGCTAGACTAGCTGACAGGCTATCCTGGGTGTGACTAGCTTACTCTATTATCTCCAGTGGTGTTGTGAGTCCACACCAATTTATAGTAAAAAAACACACACACAGATCTCTCACTCTCGGCTAGTTTGTTGATTTATTTGACACCACAAGCTGCAGTGTTTACTTTTCACACACGTTAATTTTTGACAACTCTTTACAGTACTTAATATCCTAACGTGAACTCTTTTATTAACATTTATTAAATGATAATAAAACATAATGGCAGGTAAGAACCTCACAGGTTTATGACTAGAATGATTTATTATTCTGTCCTAGTAAGGCACATAGAATAATTGTAATTATTCCAGACTTGGAAAAAAACCCCATTGTATTATTGAAAAATGTCAGAGAAATGCAAGTATTTAATCATTAAAATAAATATGCTAGAACAAACACTTCAATTGTGTTATAACTATGACTAATCACTTGCTGTTTTCTGAAATAGAGAGAAGAAGAATGAATAATCGTTAATTAACAAACTCTTTAACCAAACATGAACAAATTTGTTAATTTGCTTTTCTTCCTGCATTCTGTAGCCTAACAGTCCTAAAGAGATCGCTCCATTTGGTTTAATATAACTGATGATAGTTGACAGGTTTAGACGCCTTTGAACGTTCATCTAAACGGACAAAAAACGACTTGTGACCTCGCTAAACATACTATTGACTAAGAGGTCGAAAAAGGTTAAATACACAGTCCACTTCAATGAACAGCAAAGCCAACAGATCAGGAACAATTAGGGAGAATAGTGTCAAGTTAGCTACTGATGTGGATTCAGGTAATAATTGCACTAAGACTGAAGAGAAACCAAAGGCAACGTATAGTATTGTATTTAAAATGGATGAATATTTTGTATTTGTATTAGTGAAAAATAATAGCCTTAATGGGTATGTCAGAAGAGGCATTGTTCTTGTGTGAGCGCTCTTCTAAACACTTTGAACACAACACAGGATAAGTAGACGAGTACTTAGAGCTCAAAATAATTATGAGCTTTCACACAGTTTGTTTCAATTTCTCTTTTCATTGCTAAATCCATGCTGTGCAACTGGAACAGTCCATATGTTGAGTCTGATAAACAAGAAACGGTGTACGTTATCTGCTGGGGACAGGTAATACTCTCTCTCTCTCTCTCTCTCTGTTTTTTTTTCCTAGTAGGCATGACCTCAAACTCTTAGTTATATCTAGTAATGCGACAGCATGCCCTAAAAAAAGCTCAGAAGAAGTGCTAATTTTAGTAAGAGCAATAACAGGCTATAACAACCTGAAGAGTCATCTTTATTCATCAAAATCATCATCCATAATTTGCTTCTGTTACAGTGAAACAGCTATAATGACTATAAGAACTGTAAATTGAGCCTTTACTACATTTACCTCGATTCCTTCAGATAACTCAGATATACACAGCTCTGGAAATAAACTCTTGAAAATGAACACTTGTACTGACAATTTGAGTCTGGATGGATTTGCAGTGCAAATGTTCTCACATGTAGTTCTTATTAAATTAACTAGAAATTTTGTGGATTTACAATACAGCAATCAAGCATAACATTATGACCACCTGTTTTAAAAATATTGTGTTGATCCCCCTTTTGCTGCCAAAACAGCCCTGACCCGTCCTGCACTGTGCATTCTGACACCTTTCTATCAGACCCAGCATTAACTTCTTCAGCAATTTGAGCAACAGTAGCTCGTCTGTTGGATCGAGTGCATCAATGAGCCTTGGCCGTCCATGACCCTGTCGCCGGTTCACCACTGTTCCTTCCTTGGAGCACTTTTGATAGATACTGACCACTGCAGACCAGGAACACCCAACAAAGGCTGCAGTTTTGGAGATGCTCTGATCCAGTGGTCTAGCCATCACAATTTGCCCCTTCATCAAACTCGCTCAAATCCTTACGCTTGCCCATTTTTCCTGCTTCTAACACATCAACTTTGAGGACAAAATATTCATTTGCTGCCTAATATATCCCACCCACTAACAGGTGCCATGATGAGGAGATCATCAGTGTTATTCACTTCACCTGTCAGTGCTTCTAATGTTATGCCTGATCGATGTATATGTGAATAGATATGAATCAGTTCTCATTCCAAATTTTTCCAGACTGATGATCTCTAAGATGACTTCTTGTTTTCACACCATGACCACAATACAACTCTCTGAATGATTGATAATTCCTTTCATAATGGTTCAACCATGACGATAAATTCTGTACAGAAAAGCAAAAGCTTTGCTTTGGAGTGAAATTCCTGGGAAAAATAATGTATCACAGAATCATCAATGCACAAACTGTATGCCACAGGCTTGACCAAGACAGAATACATGTACCGCTTGTACTTTATAAGAAACCCAGTTCCTTCCTGCAATTATCCACCCAGCTAATCGTGTTGCAGTGGCGCGATACATAAAATCATGCAGTAAAGAACATCATATATCTGAAGGCTTATGGTTGTTGGTGTCAGATGGCTGGTTTGAGTATTTCAGAAGCTGCCGATCTCCTGGGATTTTCACAATTTTCACAAACAGCAGTCTCTAGAGTTCACACAGCATGGTGTAAAAACAGGGAAGGAATATCTTGTTGATGACAGATGGCCTGAGAAGAAAGGCCAGACTAGTTCCAGCTGACAGGAAGGTAACTGAAAAAACTTAAATCACCACACTGTACATCAGTGTTGAGCAGAACAGCATCTCAAAACATTCCCAACAGCTGAAACTAGTGAAGCACACTAGTTTCCTAACAAGCTAATACTATATTTATGTATCCAGCATTCTCAGATTACCTTACAATCGAACCAAATTGTTTATAAAATTTTTTATGTGAGCACTGTATAAAAGCCCTTTATAAATCCAGTATACCAAATCATCTCAAACATTTTGCCACCAAAGACCACTCTATCTGTGAAAAATATTCTATCTAGCTCCTCATATTTAGAGATATTTATTTTATGAACAAAATCCGTCGTGCCAAAATATTAGACTCGTACTTTAAATGTGTAAAATAATATTTTGGCCATTGATTGGAACTTTTTAGTCCTTGCTCGTTTCGTTGAAATGACCCGTTTTAACAAACACATAATTACAAGAGCTCAATAATATTGATTATGTTTTCCACTGTGGTACAATAAATAAATAAATAAATAAATAAATAAATAAAGCACACCTTGGCTCTGCTTCATAAACACTTTGAGATAATGGAAAAAGTGAGGACATAACTATTTATTAAGCATTTTTAATTGGTTCCTGGACAAACGATTTCATTCACAGTTATGCTTTCTTAATTTTACTGTGCAGCTGCTGGCGTGCCTAATAAAACAACATTCAGAACTTGAAGAAAACAGCCTTAAACCTTAACAGATTGGTACCTTAATGTGACGACTGAAGAAAAGAGATTACAATAGAATAGAAATGATCTACTTGCCTTAGTAATTCAAAGTATTTTTGACTAAAAGTAAATAACTAGTATAAAAAGTAGTCGTATACCATGTAAGCATTCAGTATGTTCTAAAATAATGGAAGTGTATTAAATTTCCCCTTACTTTATTAGGTTCTGTTTTTTTGTTAAGTGTGTCTCACTCCTCAGATCAGCAGTGGCCTTGAACACTGACCCACTGTTCCCCAATTTCCTGTGTAGTGAATAATATAATTGGCACCTGTTGGACTTCAGACTGTATTTTCCGCCTGAAGACAATACAATAAATTCACCTTTTAGACATTCAGCAGGTAAAGTAAAATGTTTTCGTTTGCACAAATCCATTGACTAGGGGGGGGAAGCAGGTTTTTTTTATTCTGCACACACAAATGTCATGGAAGAAAGAAAACCGTTCAGCCCATAACATTCAGTGATTGCTGTCAGAGAATGCAACCTTTGCTGCAATGATTCAAGGCTGGTGATGTGTTGCTATAGATACAGCCTGCTGTACTGCCATTACTGCTCTAAAAGCTAGCTTTCTCTCATACATTAGATATCAATTTTACCTCATTATAATAATTGCAGTCCACTCCAAATCAGGTGTTTCTGAGCGACAAGTAATATCTTGCATACATGTACCCGATATCTTACTCTCGCCAACTGTTAAAAGCATTTTTTTACCCCCCCCCCCCCCAACTTCTTACGGTAAACAAGGTGACCTCATGGTGATTGCTAACAGACGCCACTCTTAAACATTTTCTATTAAAGCTCATTAGCTGTAGCACAGGCCTGAGGCCACAGATGGAAGGGTGTTAAATGGCCTCAGAGACGCATAGCCCACTTACAAATATAGCTACCTTGCATTTAAAGCATCTGGTTCGAATGCGTTTCAGACAGAGAAGAGAAGACGGAGTGATCAAGTAAAACTGAAGTATACAGCGGTCGTAAGTGCGTGAAGACTGTTAACGCGCCGATTGCTGCTTCAGGACGTTGAAGAATTTCTGAAATTAATCCACTCTTGTAGAAAGTCATGTAGAGATCCGGCACTATGTACATCGTTTTAGGCCAATTAAACTAACAGCATGCATTAAATGTGCAAACCTGACAGATTTTTAAACAGTGAAAGTGAATGAATTAGATTTCTTTTGGCTAAAGTGGTGAACAGTAAGTTATATGAGTCCATGATGCAATAATCTTAGCTTACATTATGACATAGACTCTTATATTTATTATCAGCATGTAACACCGGTTCTGCTTTATACTACGTTTTCTCGGGATGAGTACACACTGAACGAAAATCCATAAGAACAAACTGAAAAACTCTTACCTTTCTCTTTGAGCGCTCAGATTTCTTGGACATATTCTTTATTTTTTTATGAAGGTGATACAACACCTAGAAAAAGAAGAACAATTCAGCACTGAATGGTGAAAGAGGATATTTTTCGACATATCAAAAAATAGAAAACCAAATTTATCAGGCATTGTGAAGCAGCACTTCTCTGTATAATATGAGTTGGATATGTAGTATATAAGTATCCAGTATATTTATACCACAGTGTTGTTAGAGGCTTCTGATTGGTGCATTAATTTTTTGGATAGATTTTCTATAGTTTCGAAGAGTTACAGCTGAACAGTTTGTACTGTAATACTCATGCTCACATTACAAAAAGTTATTGTTTCTATAGTAATGATGTGTATATTTGACTATATATGAACTGATATATAACTATATTTATTTACATATATTTATATAACTATAAATTGATAAAAACGTAATGTTTGTGAATTATTTCAGGATCTGCTGTTATTTAAAAGCATCTGACTTACATGTCTCAAGACCCTTTCATTGAATATTTTCCCATAACAGCAGACCACTGTGTTTTTTTCCCCTTCTAACAAAGCAATTATGAGTGCAGTCCTGCTTTTGCCTTATTTAAGCATGCAACTAATAAAAGAAAGCACCACTAGACACAACTCAATGATGTGTACTGATTGTACGTTGTAAAAATAGTGTAAAAACACTGGATTCGCAAAGATGTCTTTGTACTCTTTTCCTTGTTATTGATGTGTGTCTGAAGTTTAAAGGCCTCCGGTAATGTATTTTTGTTAACCCTCAATGGGAATCTATTACAAATAACATTAGGGTTTTGTTTTTTTTTAGATAATGTGAGGAGTGTTTCTTTGGGGAAAAAAAAAAGAAAACTCCAGCATTTTTCTCCCATCATATTTTCCATATTACTCAAATTACACTTTATTAGGGACATCTGTGCTCCTACACATTTGTGTGATTATCCAATCATGTTACAAGCAGCGTGATTCATGAAATCAGGCAGAAACAGGTCAAGAGCTCCTGTTAATGTTCACGTCAAACACAAATCCAAACATTTTAACTGTCGGATTTTTCAGAAACTGCTGATCTCTTGGGATTGTCATGCACAACAGTCTCTAGAGATTCCACACAGAATGGTGCAAAAACAGCAACAACAACCACAACAAAAGGTGGAATCTGCAGGTGGAATTATGTCATTCATTAAGAGAGGTCAGAGGAGTATGGCTAGGCTTGGTGGAGCTGACAGAAAGGCTGTAGTAACTCAAGTATCCACTCTTTACACCTGTGGTGAACAGGAGAGCGTCTCAGAATGCAAACTACATCCAACCTCGTGAGCTACAACAGCAGAAGAGTACGTCAGGTTCCACTTTTGTCAGCTAAGAACAAGAACCTGAGGTTACCGTGGGAACGGGCTCATCGAAATTTGGATGAATGAAGATTAGAAAAAGACAAAGCTGACTGGAAAATTGAGCAGAATGAGCAGAGGGGTGTTCCTATTAAAGTTGCCACTGAGTGTACCTTTGAAAACGTAATGATTTCCTACGACTAAACTACAGAAAGATGTCAAACAAAGTTCCTCTGTGTTTTCTTGAGAGAGAAAGTCATTTACTGATGTCTAAAGAGCAGGGGTATGGAACCATATATGTATTTCTGTATGTATTTTTATATTCTGCTTCAGTGTCATTTTTTTTTTTGTAACTATTGTACTATACCCCCTTTCTCTCTCTCTCCCATTTTCATTTCATTGCCTTAATTCTGAATAGCTACCATGGCATTTTTACTGGCCTACATACATTCATTCATTTAAATGAAAAAAGTCTAAAGCTTTCCTCCCCCTTCCGAATAAACAAACAAACAAACAAACAAATAAATCAATCAATAAATAAATAAAAGTCATTTTTATCATCTAAATAAATGGTCTCAGGCATCGCAATTTTTTTTAGTACAAACATTGTTGCATATTTTTTATGTTCTGACTTCTGTTTTATTGGGGCTGTATTTATTTATTTTAGTTTTTTTATTTTTGTTAATTAAATAATCCAGTGTTACCGCACATGTTTATATCAGGAAAGAGAGCAACATATTATGTAACAAGACTACTTTTTTAGATGAAAATATAATGATATAATGGAGGCTGCTGGGTTTTGCATTCAACAAAACAAAACAAAACAAAAAAACAGCAATGCAACAGTCAGAGTCTCCAAAGATGCTCAGTAAAGCACATGAGCTTGCGAATATTCATCTAAAACTGTACAAATTGTCCCTTAGACTCACTGAGATTTGAATTCTTAACAAAGAAAAGGGTTGTCACTGCAAATGAAGACGACTGAATGAAATGTACAGTTTGCATTTCCATAGTTATTAAGATAAACATTGACTTTTCAATGCTTGATGTTAGTTTTAAACCCTGGGCATGGAAATTAGAGATATTAGACATATTAGAGAAACATTAAGTTGCAGTCTTGTATTTATGTATGCCTGCATGTGTAATTAGGTCTAGATGGGTTCAAATGAACACGATAAAGAGGTAGGTCAACAGTTAATTCAGAAACCGTGAGTATTTTTGATTTAGCTGTCTGTAGGACATAATGTCCTGTCTTAAATATTGATATGTTGTCTGAACATGTGTGGGATTGTTTTGCTGGAAAGCCCACCTCCAAAGTCCAACCTAAGTGTAAGGTGCAATTACAGCAAGTGCTCTACTGTATATTCAGGCGTTTGACAGTGTGGAGGAGGATTTTCTCTTCTCAGCTCATTTGCAGGTTAATTACCGCGTAATCACCTTTTAAATACATCGCCATCTCTCAGTGGGTGGACGAGGGAAATGGTTGGCTTTACAAACTCAGACAACAAGACGTCCATCAGACTCAGCTTCATGATTTTTTGTCACAAATAATCAGATCTGATCAGAATTAGATGAGACTGCGCTTTCCGTGCGTAATGCGCGCAATTTGGCATAAAATAAAATAAAAATAAAATAAAATAAAATACAACTGTACTTTTTGTTGTGGCTGTTGTGGTATAGGGTACATATTTAGAAACCTTTATTAAGTATCTTTACACACTTAAAATAAATTTACGTTTATCACTGGCCTTCAAAGAACACAATTCCTCTAAAAGCTGATTATAGGGGTATGACGCCAGAAAAGAGGCGCCTTATTAAGGCAAAAAAAGGCATACTCCTTGTGGTACAGCCTGGTACAGTTACTTCTAAGAATGTACAGTGCTTGTGAAAACTCTAAACTAAGACTAAATCGTGTTCAAACATATCGAGTGAACTCCTTTTATTCAAAATCCAGATGCGGCTGTCGGTCAGCTGAAGTCTCTCCACTCTGATAACAATATGGCTGGGAGAATTAACCTACTGCTGAGATAAGTTCAACCCCAATCACATCCTTCCAGCTAATCATTCAGTAGAACTTAAATATCAGAGCCAGGTGTGCAGGATGATGATTGCTCTCCAGCTGTGAGGTTATGTAATAAAGTTAACTGAACTACCGACAATGTGCTTCACACTAATAAGGTAACTTACCTTAGTGTAGCAGCATGTGATCAAAAGTAGCGGTAACAGATACCCAGTGACCAGAATGGTCACTTTGTATGTGCGCCTGGCCACAGGCTCAGGCCAGATCTCCCAGCAGAAGGAGCTGTTCGGGGCTTCCGGGTGATTAGTCAGAACCTGATGCTGCGCCACGGGCACGGCGAAGACGAACGACAAAGCCCAGATCACACACACCCCGGCGAGCGCGTTCCTGCGGTTCCGTATACACGGCGACTTCTTGGAGAGCACCACGGCCACGTACCTGTCCACCGACATGGCGACGAGCGTGAAGATGCTCACCAGCATGCTCAGAGTGAAGACGTAGTGCACGAACTTGCACAAGAAGGCGCCGAAAACCCACTCGGGGAGCGAGTAAATAGTGGCTTGGAAGGGCACGCAGAAGAGGAGGAAAGAAAGGTCCGCTATGCTGAGGTTCAGGATGAAAATATTAGTTGTGCTTCTCGAGCGTCTCGACTTGATCCTCCCGATGACCACCATGACCAAAGTGTTCCCGACAATTCCCAAAAAAAAGATGCATCCGAATATAACCGGGACGATCACCACCTCCGGACTGAGAGGCTCACTGTCCGTGCGGTTCGCGTCCAGCTGATCCTCAGACCACAGCGTTTCGTTTTTGAATAAACCCATGCTCCTTAGTGTAGTTTATTCATTCAACATAGGTCCGATGATGTCCTTAACATAAAGTGAAAAAAAAAAAAAAAAACAATCAAGAAAATACTTGCATTTTCCTTTTCTTGTGAACAACTCCAGCACTGGGGTACACTCAAGGATCTAGTAGTGGGAAAGGCGATCCACGTCTAATGCGCGTGCTAAAGACGGACTAAGTTAATGTGTATTATGTATCGGAAAGCATGACATATCTGTGCGTGTGTGCGAGCTGCTGCTGAAGTGTGTTCTGCATGCGTAAAATGCAGCCGTACCTGTCTCCAAAACGCACAGCGAGTCATCGAGGAGCGCGTTTGGGGTTAGGAGCTTTCCTGCGCTTCTCTCACATCACGTGGAGTTCACTAGTGACATCCATTTTAGCCCTGTTATTTAGATTCAAATGACTAATGTTGTAGTTCAGCCATTATTTATTTATTTATTTATTGTTTTTTTTACAAGCTTATGTTGAACTTTGACAGCGTTAGACGCCTTCAGATCCATAAAACGAGGAGGAGCTTTACACTTTTCTTGGATTGCCCTATACTGGGGCAAAGTACAGACTAAACAAGGTGTAAACAACTCGGTCAGGCATACTGTAAGCTCATGTCGGGAACATTTCAGACACATTGATCCAAGACATGGATGCAATTGCCGACAGAGAGTAACAAGACAGAGGGTTACAAAAAACAGTAATATATTCTGACGTCAGAATATATATTTAAATCTTTTACCCTAATGCTCTGTTCAGATTCTCCTTGAAGCACCAAAGACCTAAAATTTGCATGTATAACATTAAAAACAATAAAAAGAAACTTTTTTTTTCCCAGGACTGAATTATGGCAGAAGATCCTTCGTGCAAAATGAGCCATAAACATGCATGAGTGGAGCAAAGACAGTGGCTCAATAACAAAGGAATATTATTTACATATATCAAAGAATTTTCTAAATGGGAATTGATTATTTTGTGACTCTCTCTCTCTCTCCACACACACACACACACACACACACACACACACACACCAGAGAACGAGTACATTACATGAACAATATAAACCCCAAAAGTGAAGTTTGTCATCTCATGAGTTTATGAAGTTTTTATAAAATGAAGAAAAGTATTACAATGATAAAACAATGTTCATTACTGTTTTACTTGATCTTTTACCCACTTTTATATTGTAATGTGTGCTTCTGTTTTCATGTTAACAGGTTTCTCATAAAAGAGAGCCTGACCTCAATGAGACTAGTTGCATAAATAAAGGAAATTGAACACAATTAACAACTTTTAAATGAACAATCTTCTTATTTTCTCCCCTACTTTGCAGGTCAGGATGAGATTCAATTCAATTCAATTGTACAACAGAACCAGATTCATCGACACCAGCGATGGACTCCATCAACTTTTCCAATTGATTAACAATTGTTTGGTACAACACTGAGGATTTTTACATGATATTACATGCACATCTATGGGGACCATAAATTATTGGATGAATGGATTTTATTCATGCTCTGCTCCGGGACACGTGGTGTTTACAATCACTAGTCAAAGACTAAAATACTGGAACAGAAAGTGAATGAAGTTTCTGTTCTTCCCCCAGCAAGTCAAAATGTCATACCTGAGCGAATTCATTAAATGATAAAAATAATTGCATATTCTCAGAGGTCATATATTTGGCCGCATTATACCTAAGCAGCTCATTGTAAGACCTCTTTTTGCCAAATAATCATTCTAGGCTGACACTTTTATTATGAGATATGTTTTCCAAAATCAAAAGATAGCTTTAGTAGTTACTGGCAATTCGCTTATGATGAAATAGAAAACGTAACCAGGAAATTATTTGAATGTGACATGCAAGGCTGATCTTAAACCCAGGATCTGAATAATCTAGTCACTCCCAAATGCCGTGGGGTAACAAATCACGTAAAGAGACACCCTTTTGGGATCTCTTTTTTTTTTTTTTTTTTTTTTTAAAGGAATGTCTAATACAGCCAACAACAACAAGCAAGAAAAATGTGTAGTGGCCTGTGGAAACCTTTGTGAAAAAGTTTTGACATTTTTTTGTATTACAGATATTTTTGAAAAACTCTTTCTCTTTTCTATACATCTCAGCAGTAAGTCAAGTTCCTCCAAAGGTGAAAATAAAATTTACATTTCAAATGTGGCGTAGGAGCGTCTCAGACATTTTGACAGCTTGCTTGATTTATGTACATTTTGATATGGCGCATACTGTACGTAGCTATAAATAACTTATTTATTGCCTGACATTTACTGTGTGACGAAATCATACTCACCTAGCCAGGTTTTAGTCATCTATAGGCATGAAAGTTTTACCACTAAAAAAATCCACATGTATAATATAAGTGCACTCTGATTCTGTTCAACCGGCAGAATGGAAATAGACGTATGGGACAGATTTTAGTCAGTGTAAACAAATGAATTACTTTAGTCTGATATAAAATTAGTCAGGACTCTGTTGGCTTTCAGTGTGAGATGTTTTTACCTCTGGGTTGGGATAAACCTTCACATTTTGAGATGCTTATGAACAAGCAGTTGGAGCAGCTCGGAGAGCAGAAATGGGTTTGATATCACCATTTAGTTTAAAACAATATAGTGGGGAAAAAAAGTTTTGTTTTATTGGAACTTTTCTATAAATACATCACACATAGGCTAGGTGAAGACAGAAATACTAATAAAAAGCTACAAATTCAATACTTTTTATTCCAGACATCTAATCAGAAACGTTTTATTCCTGCCATTCCATCATCTGAGGTGTTTTCCTAAAGCACATATACATATATCCATTGAAATGACTATCAGCATGATTTTATTCCATGTCATGTGCAATCCATTTAATGACTTGTTTCTCTTCAAGTTGTTGTCATCTAGATGAAGGAACCATCCTCGCTATCATGTTAATAGTACGTTAAACTACAGAGGTGCATTAAACATGCAGGCAGAGGACCTGTGTGTCCCAATTTCATGCACCGCAGATGTTCTGTTTCACGAGCACTGACCAGATGACACTTCATTCCACGGCTGGAGGTCCTGTGACGTTGCCTTAAACTACTCTGCATCCACTATTGAGACTCGCTTCACAGGAAACAAATTCACAGCAGGCTCCTCATCTCGGTGGTGTGTTTTGTATTGCAGATGGTTAATCCACATTTCCAGGACAACTACAATGCTAATTATGACATGGCCTATTTATTAAAGTCACACATTTTTAAATACCCATCAGATGCTTATCAGGTAATAGACTATCAACGTGTTGACAGTTTGTGTATGGCCTAATGAAGTGTTTGGTGAAAATTGTTCGAAAATATTGAATATGCAGCCGGTCTTATTAGAGTAAACATTTTGTCAGCATGCGATAAAGCTGCAAACAGAGTTGAGGGAGAAGGTATGAAGCTTGCCTGAAGGAAAAAACAAGCTTCATAGCTGATACCCTGCTGGGATCTTCGTACTGTATGATGTGTGTTGGCTGTTTGAATGACCTTTTCAAAGGATCTTCATTGGAGATTTTTTTTTTTTACTTTGAGGAGCATTTTAACAACACAAACATCTGCTCCGAACTGCTTGCATCAGAATTAATCCCTAAAGGTGAGAATGAAGAATTGAAATTTTAGTGCATTTCTTAAAAAATAAATGCCTACAAACCTACGTTAGACGACAACAAATCCTATTAAAGCTGACAGCCAGTATGACTCTAGTCTAAATCCTAATTAGAGGTTTTTGTTGACAGCAGCAAGATTTCTTTCATTATCACCTGCTAAAACCCTTTCAGACACAGTGAAGTGTGCTTAGATACTGCTAAAACGTTTCTCATAACATTATTTGACTTATAATAGACTCTAAATGAGGGAATTCGCTGACAGCCAGTGAATAATGCTGAGGCAGATACGGCTGAAGTTGTAGGGATTTATATAGTGATGCGCTGATCTAATACCGGGACCAGTATCAGGATCAGTGATGATTTTGGTCTGAAATGCTGAACTGCTCTCAAACTGAACGTGACGTGATTGATTTTTTGTGCTATAAATATGTGCCATGTTCACTTAAACAACTATGGCATATAAACATAAAATGCTGATTGTTAGCATAACTTGGCTAGAGAGAGTCAGCTTGGTGATGGAGAGGATGTAAGAATTATCTCAGATCTTGGTATTGTATAGATCATTGAAAAAGAATTTAATCTTTATTTATTCGCTACACAAACCTGGGAAGTACGTTATTTGGAATGCAGTGATATGTTCTAAAATGATAGAAAATACAGACACGTATAGGAAGATTGTTTTGTTTTAGAAATCATAAGAAACCTCTACGACTAGAGCCGAGGATCTGTACCGGGATAAATAAAGCTCTTGTTCTCTTAACATGAATGCATGGTGCTGTTCAATGCATTTACAGCATTCCTTCCTTCATCCTTAGTAACTGGAGCCATTAAACTAAATCCCTCCTGGTTTAGACCACGCCCACTTTGGGTTTAATACAGATAAAGATACTTGGAGCTCTGGATGTATATAGAATATGATATAGCATTATGTACAGTGGACATACTGGACATAGCCCTTCAATTTTTTTTTTTTATTAAAAAGGCTAGAGAGTCAAACACTAAGAGGGAGATCTAAGCCTTTGAACTTAGCATTCAGACGTTCATGAGTAGCCCTTAAAGTCAGCAACTCACAATTCTCTAAAGTGGCTTCATTTCCTCCAAATTGTGTGTGTGTGTGTGCACACAGAATATCAAAGGTCTGCGTTTTTAAACCTATCTTCATCTTCTGGCAGAACTGAAGCCATCAGGGCATGGCCCATTTCCACCACACTATGCAATATATATTAGAGTGAGCTGATACGAACCGTCTGCCTCCGTCCATCATGTATTTACGCATGCATTATCAGCACCTTGCCATGTTGGATGTGCCATGTCTTTGCTCACACCTCCTCTGGGAGCACTTATTAGTGCTTGATGTTGCTGCTTTATTAACTACCAGCAGTGCTCATCTTCTCTGAAAGCACCTGTTTTTCATTATCAGGGATTCTTCATCCTTTTTGGGAAATTTTTTTTGCATTTCTTCACTTTTTGGTAATCAACGTTTGGTGTTCGTCATCGAAAATATTTTGTATCGTTAGTTCACAGCGAGAAATTGTTTAGAACCTTACCTCATGTGAAAGAGGTGTGATGTTTCTCCCTTCCCAGTGAACACAGAGGACACAGCTAGATCACGTCCTTTCTCACTTTGACTCACAAATAACAGGGAGATGTGCTGATTTTCTTTAGGCAGGTGGTAGATGTGGGTCATTATGCTCTACAGGTGAGCCTGACAAAGTGAGAAAAAAGAAAACTGTTTGGAAAACTGAATAGACTGGGTCCTACTTTGGCGTCTGGGGACAAACATCAACAACAAACACCTCCAATGATGAGAGAATAATTATTGAAGCACTATTCTCTCTCTCTCTCTCTCTCTCTCTCTCTCTCTCTCTCTCTCTCTTGCTTTCTCTCTCGCTCTCAATTTCACTCTGACTCTGTTTTTCTCTCCCTGTCTCTGACTCTTTCTCATTCTGCCTCTTTCTTTCATGCTCTCAATTTCACTCTGTCTCTGTCTCTCTATCTGTCTCTCTCTCTCTCTCTGACTTTCACATTCTGCCTCTATCTCTCTTGCTCTCAATTTCACTCTGTCTCTGTCACTCTCTCACTCTCTCTTTGAATTTCACTGTCACTCTCTCTCTCTCTCTCTCTCTCTCTCTCTCTCTCTCTCTCTCTGAATTTCACTCTGTCTCTGTTTCTCTCTCGCTCTCAATTTCTCCCTCTCTCTCTCTCTCTCTCTCTCTCTCTCTCTCTCTCTCACTCTCTTACTCACACTCCATTTCTCACTCTCTCTCTCTCTCTCTCTCTCTCTCTCTCTCTCTCTCTCTCTCTCACTCACTCTCTCTCTCTCTCTCTTACTCACTCACTCTCTCTCTCTCTCTCTCTCTCTTACTCACACTCCATTTCACTCTCTTTTCTGTCACTCTGCGTACGCATTGTTTCTGTCCTCAAATGCTTGGATTAGCTAATACTGGAGACTCTTGGGTGATTATTCCAAACAATAGTTCATTTTCCTTGACAGGATATTTTGAAATTTTCCAGGTCAAACTTAGCAAGAGACCTCCCAAGAGGAAGATGGATGATTAAAAGCATGAACACATTCAGGGTGCAGTCCAAGTCTAATATGCACTATAGGGACTGTTGGAAAAAAAAAAGAGAAAAACAAGGTATGTCTTTTAAAGGCAAGAGGAGAGCAATCAGGGAATGATATGGCCCTGTCTGTTTGGCCTGCATGCCATTTGCAAACAGATAACATTTGAGACAGACTATTATTCTTGGGACTCAAGGGTAATAAGCAAAGCAATAGATCAATGTAACAGAATTCTGGTCAAAAAAGCAAGATTAAGCAGCTCTGAAGGCAATAAGGGATTTTACACTCGTTCAGGTGATAGTTTGTTAACAAACAAACAATTCTGAATGACTTGCATATTAAGTCCAAGTCTCGAACCAAGTCTCTCTCTCTCTCTCTCTAACTCAGTGAGTCCAACGTTTGCCCTCTCCACTAATCGATATTGTACAGTATTTCTCATTAATATGATTGTCACCATGCCTGGAAAATGGAAAATGAGAAACTAAGCTCTTGCTCTGTTGTTTTTTTAGAAGCTAAACCTGATTGTTATCTCACAGATCATTGAAATTCGAAATTAGTTAGCAAAATACCCCCCTGTGATGCCAGCATATCAGACAACTGCTAACTTCTCATGGGAACAACAAAAATATTCAACTAGCCATCCAGCAAATTAGCACCAGACTCATCACAAACACATCACAAAGGTTTCTCCATGAACATACTTATGATACTCAGTATATCATTTATTGACTGCTTCTAGCCAGTGGTTCGTGTGTCATACACATCCATCAGTGCAAAGATATAATTTGGCTGATGGCTTATTCTCAGTACAGCAGCGACACTGATGTGGTCAGTGTGTGTGGTGAAGCAATGAACTGAAGCAGAAATCTTCAGATTTTTACACAACCCAGTGCTTCAGCTAAAAACATAGATGCAAAAATCAGTCATATGGTTAAAGAAACTGACACTGATGAAGGGCTTGGGAACAAACGATCCAAGTGATTCATCTCTCCTCATGCTTTACAGTAAAGATGTACATTTGCTGGTAACTTAAACCCCCCCCCCCCCACCGTGAATAATGAATAAATAATAAATGACCAATTCAACAAGATATTAATAAGGATAAACTTACAAAAATTCTCATCTTCAAGCAGCAGGTGTGTTACAGAGAGAGCCAGAGAGAGAGAAGAGAGAGTAAGTGAGAGAGAAAGAGCCAGAGACAGAGAGGGACAGAGAGAGAGGGAGAGAGAGAGACACACAGACACAGAGAGAGAGAGAGAGAGAGAGAGAGAGAGAGAGACGCCAACAGAGAGAGAGATAGTGAGTGAGAGAGACAGACAGAGAGAGAGACAGAGAGACAGAGACAGAGAGATTGTATACAATGTTGAGAAACTCTACTGTTTGTGATTGAAAAGCCTTGGCACACTTGCTCTCATAATCTGTATAATTAAAAAGGTGCAAGCAAGTGCGATGATGAGCGCTGATAACTCATGCTGCTCCATAATTTAATTAGAGGTTTCTTAAAGAACGTTTACTCTGGCACAACACACACAGTCAACGTGTGCATTACTCGCTCAATAAGTCAAACAGGAAATAAAGTCTCAGATCCAAAGAAATAAAAGCTTGTTTTGTTGACACTAATAAGGGTTTATTCATTAAAAAGCTGACTGCAGAGGGACTGCAGAAATGGTTTCGTCTAGACGTTTCGTGAGTTCTCTGGAATGATCATCAATAGCACCTGATCAGCAAGGCAAATGTGAACTAAATCCCAGCAAGCAGAAACACTTTAAATATGATTGTAGTCAATCAGTCTTGAACATTTAATTTCAGTCTGCTGGAGTCTGAGCATGAGCTTGTACACAATTTTACACAACATTTAAATGGAAGACAAATATTTTTTTATTTGGTGATCCACATTGAACAAAAGAGACAGAAGCTCAGGTGTTTTTGTAAAGAATAAAGTGTAATAATAAAATGCTGAGGATGGAAACATAATAGACAGTAGCAAAGAAGATGTAGATGGTGCTTACAGCATTTTGATTAATTAAATATAACGTAATAAACCTAGCAGAGTTTATATATATATATATATGTTTTATAAAACGTTTATAATATATATATATATATATATTTATATGTATATATATATATATATATATATATATATATATATATATATATATATATATATATATATATATATATATATATATATATAAGGTGTAGTTGGTCCGTTCAGCATTTTGATTAATTAAGTATAAACCTAATAAACCTAAAAAAGTCTGTTTTTATTTATTTATTTATTTATTTATTTATTTATTTATTTATTCAAATTTGCTTTAATTAAAAAAAAATTACAGTAGTGAAGAAGGTGTAGGTGGTCCATACAGTATTTTGATTAATTAAATATAAACCTAATAAACCTAACAAAGTCTTTTAAATTATTTTTTTAATTATTAATTTTTTACATTTTAATTTTTAAAAATGTTTAATATATTTTTTATAATTTTTTTAAATATAAACCTAATAAACCTAGCAAAGTCTTAAAACAATTTTTTATTATTATTTTTTTAATTTATGTGTATATATATATATATATATATATATATATATATATATCTTTACAGCAGCAAAGAAGATAAGCCTAACAAACCTAGCAGTCTGTTTTTTTTTTATTTAAAAAAAAAAGTATTTTTATTTTTCAGTAATTATTTACAGTAGCAAAGAAGATAAACCTAGCAAAGTTTTTTTTTACATTTATTTATTTATTTATATATTTATTTATATATTTCTTCTTTTATTCTTTAGCAATTATTTACAGTAGCACAGAAGATAAACCTAGAAAAGCGTTATTTATTTATTTACTTGTTTTTGTTTATTTATTTTTTCAGATCAGTCAAATACGAAACCTTTGTATTCCACAGGTGAAAACACATAAATGAACGCTCTAACACTTTTAGTATATAAACACTACAGTACATGCATTTTGCTTTACACTAAAATAAGCCTTAAAGTTTGTGATGTAACCTTTAATATCTTGCAGCTGAACAGAATAAAGGCACACTGCCATGCACAGCTTGAAGTTTACTCCGATGCACCTGATCCAACTTATGAAGGGCTTGACAAATAACTATTCTGCTGGGTCAGGTTATACCAGATGCAGAAAAAAATGCCAAGCTCTACAATACAGGGTGTCCAGCGGAGTGAAGAGAAAAATATCCTTGTAATAAATATATAATTCTATAAAATAAATGAAGCTGGCACACCGGTATTGTTGTTATGTTGGTCTGTAATCCTCATTCAGGGGCATTAAACACACAGAAACTGACTTCTGTTCATCTGGTGTGTGATGAGAGGATTGAATAGGATGACACAAGAAATTAAAGTGCTGCTTGATTTGTATCATGTGCATCAAACCATCTCTTCTCATCCTCGGCCTACTTCAGACTTCATTCGGAGCAACAAGTGACCACTCAGAGCTGTACACCTTTAAATGAGGCCGAGGCTGTTGTCATGGAAATCCCTGATTCGGTTTTCTATCTTGTTTAGAGGACTCGAGGACCCCAGGGCTTAGAATTACTCGAGTGAAACCGGTTGATTTAGTGCTGGTGACACTTATGTATGCCGATGACAACGCATTTCACAAACAGCCTGATGGCCTCTTAATGCCAACTAAGCAGAGAGACTCATCATTCTCTTCTTCGCTTTGTCGCAGCATCTCACCGAGAAGGTTTATAGGCACCATTTGCTGCGGGCCTGTAGGTTGGGATATTCAGATTTGCTTTATGATGTGTGGGTATTAAATGTACAAGAGGCCTGGGGCTGAATGTTTTACCAGATCTGTAATGAAATCTCACATCTTGACTTTAATACATCGATTTAATTTAACCTCACGTCTGAACTGATATGGCTTAACATAAATGGCAATTAGAGATTACACATACCCAGAAAACATTCACATGTACAAGACATTAAAACAGCTATAAATCATAGCACAGGGGACGCATTCAAATCCTGTGCATCATGACTAGCGATACGGACAACTAGTGCCTCCATCTGGGATGAGTGTGACATTGCAGGCATGGTTTTTAGGATTAGGAGCAGATTAAAACATTTTTTTTCCCCAGTGTCCAAAAAACTGTCCTGTTTTGGGGTTCCCATGATCAGCATTAAATGTCTTTGCCATGTCATACTCCACAGTTCTGGTTAATGGCTTATATAAAATTCCAGTTCCAGTTCCAGAAAAACCAAACATGTTAATTGACACAAATGTTCTAACTAAATGTTGATATCAAACCCATTTCTACCCTCTGAGATGCCCCAAGTGCTTGTTCATAAGCAGCTAAAATATAAGGGTGTTATTTTCAACCACTAAAGGTTATCCAACAAAGAGAAAAGTAAATAATAAGTAAAAATTTACCTAAATTAAAACATAAAAGGATAGATAATATTTTTTTGAAATTGTAACATACAACATATCAAACAGGAAATCTAAAACTATCAGATATAAATAACAGTGATGACTTTAGTCTTATTTCCATGAGGTGTTAATTTTTAACGTGATGTGACAATTTGCTCTGTTGTGGCTTGGTATAGTGCTGTAATGTGCCTGCTGCAGTATTTATATATTCAGTGTGTCGGAAAGTGTAAGAAGAAGACGGAGGTGGATGTGGGGGGGATGAGAAAGGTGCTAATGAAACTTTTTCTGTATTTTCTGAATGCACAGTGGATATGAAAAGTCTACAGACTGGTTTTTAAATGTCATGAAGTAAAATAAATGGCACCAGGCTAAATTATGTCA
The DNA here is from genome assembly GCF_019097595.1 of Hemibagrus wyckioides. Classification (NCBI taxonomy): domain Eukaryota; kingdom Metazoa; phylum Chordata; class Actinopteri; order Siluriformes; family Bagridae; genus Hemibagrus; species Hemibagrus wyckioides. The sequence goes on along the minus strand of NC_080736.1, from coordinate 5,936,001 downwards.
GATCTCTTTTCACCTTTAATGTTATTATGGCACCCTACATAGACAGACAGACAGACAGACAGACAGACAGACCAACCGACCGACAGACAGATATAGATAGACAGATAGATAACCAGGTTGCAAAAGTATTCGCACCTCCTCACTAATACTTTGTTAAAGCACCTTTTGCTCCAAATAAATCAGTCATTTTAGGTAAGACTTAAGAACATAGTACATCTTGATTTGACTCCACAAAAACGCTCCAGATCTGTCAAATTACGAGCAGATCTCCTGTGCTCTTCTCTCTTCAAGTCATTCCCCAGGATTTTAGGCCTGGCCAGGATCTAACCCCTATCAAATGCAATAAGCCCTAGCATGCATTTCTTTAATTACATGAACAAAACATGGATTGCATGGACAGCTGCAATACAAAGCAAACAGGCAAATGAAATAAGACATGAAAAGTCTCCTAAAAGCGACTACTAAAGCTTTTATGAGACTTCTCATGTCTTATTCCATTTATAAAGCTGTATATAAAACTGACTATTGAGCGCTATTTTATCAGTATAACATTAAAGATGCTAACACTTCTGGAATATTGTCCTCTTTAAAACAAACTGCTATTATTTTACAGTCTAAAATGTGTATATATAAAATTTTGTGCATTTTTGTCAGTCTCAGACCATGGCATGATCTGATGTTGGCTCTTCCTGCTAATCTCTTCTGTTTGCTAAGTTACAGGGATAATTTTGAGGAATGCTATGTCAGGTGAGGGAAATGATAAAGACCGTAGTGCACACGGTACTGATTGTCACAAAAACAAAGCACACAATCGTACCTGAACTTTTACCATTGGTTTTTATCTTGGATTCCAAGTCAAACCAGACAGATATTTTGTTAATATTTGACATTTTATAAAGCCCTACTCATAGGTAGAGAGAAAAAAATGTACCTCAGTCTCATTTAAAGTGTCTAGAGTAAAAAAAACATTTTCAGACAGAGAGAGAGAGAGAGAGAGAGAGAGAGAGAGAGAGAGAGACTGAGTGAAATATGTAAATGAATGTGGTTTGTTATATTTGTGTATTAGAGACTCAGACCTGGAGCAATTCTGCGAGCTGCAAATATGACTTCTCTCTGGATTCTGTCCTTCCTTGCCTTCATTAACACAGTCCTTGGTAAGATAACTCCCTTCAAGAAATATTATTTTAAGTATATATTTCTTTTCACAAATTTAGTCATAAAATATCAAGCTGAAATTAATTTGGAACCGAATTACGTACACTGTGCCACAGGTCATAGTCAAAGGGAAGAGCTGACGGGTTTTGTCCCAAATTATGTGAAGTCTTCGATGGAAACTTGAAAGATAGAACAATCAAGATAGAAAGTGTGAAGTGATTTGTGAAGTATTTTTCATCCTCAGGCTGTGGGGTTCCTGCCATTCCTCCAGTCATCAGCAGCTATTCCATGATTGTGAATGGTGAGGAAGCAGTGCCTCATTCCTGGCCCTGGCAAGTGTCACTGCAGGTAGAACAAGTGCTTCTTCAAGAAAAAAAGGCAATTTCTGAAAGAATTGTTATGCACAGAATGGATGTGCTTTGTTATACTAGGTCAATAAAACCGATGAAATATCTCAAAGTAATAACAATAAACCCTTGCACTCCAAAATGAATTAAAATCCAAAATATATGTATTATTAAATTCAATATTTGACTGTTTTGGATTTTATTTGTCAGGATTTCATCACAAAAACTTGTGACACTAAGACTTCTGAAATGTGTGCATAAAAGAGATGGCACTCATCCGACATCCAGGATTGGTTTCAGGGCCAATGACAGCAAAAAGAATTGTGGATCAGATAGAATAAAAAAAGGAGAAATAAATGAAAAAAAAAATTGATCTGATACCATTCTGGAGCAGAAAATATTGGAATTATTTTTAATCTGGAAATGTTTATATACCGCACACTCTATAAAGATATTTGAATATTTACACTAGTTGCATTTTTGTTATATTCATATTTTATAATTTTTTAGTATTATAACAACGTTTCAGTTGAAATAAATAATTAAAGTGTTTTTTTAAATAATAATAATAATAATAATAATAATAATAATAATAATAATAATAATTGCATGGATATTGGCATCGGCTGAGTCAATATTTGTTTTTTAAAAATAATGTTTTTTTAAAAACATTTTTTGTTCTATTATTATTATTATTATTATTATTATTATCATTATTTATTATTATTATTATTATTATTATTATCATTATTATCATCACCATGTTGTGTGTGATCACCTCTGAGAAAAATATTTACTGTGTAATGCAGGATGTGAAAGGCTTCCACTTCTGCAGTGGCTCTCTGATTAATGATTGGTGGGTTCTATCTGCTGCCCACTGCAATGTCCGGTAAGTTTACAGTATGTATGTATGTAGCTCATGACTACTATATTGAAAGCTTAAATCAGATAGTGTTATTCCTGCTGTGATTCTGATACTAAATCTGCTACGAACTAATGAAAGTAATGTTCCAGCATGTGAGTAACTCTGTATTGAAATGTAAAACAAGTTTGACCTTGAATCTAGGAGCTTTAATTAAATTTCATTTGCAATGCAGAACTTCCCATCATGTGGTGCTGGGAGAGCACAATCGTTCTGCTGATATCGAGGACATCCAGGTCTTAAGAATTGACAAGGTGTGAATTTTAAATACATAATTCAAATACATTTTCCAAACAATGTATGCAAATATCATTCTTAATCAAAATTATTCTAAATTCTAAAAAAAAAAATAATTATCTTAGGATTATTCTAAAATAAATAAATTAAACTCTATATTATGAGTCCATATATAATATACACTGATCAGCCATAACATTATGAACACTGACAGGTGAAGTGAATAACACTGATTATCTCCTCATCATGGCACCTGTTAGTGGGTGGGATATATTAGGCAGCAAGTGAACATTTTGTCTTCAGAGTTGATGTGTTAGAAGCAGGAAAAATGGACAAGCGTAAGGATTTGAGCGAGTTTGACGAAGGGCCAAATTGTGATGGCTTGACCACTGGATCAGAGCATCTCCAAAACTGCAGCTCTTGTGGGGTGTTCCTGGTCTGCAGTGGTCAGTGTCTATCAAAAGTGCTCCAAGGAAGGAAGAGTGGTGAACCGGTGACAGGGTCATGGACGACCAAGGCTCAGTGATGCACGTGGGGAGAGAACGCTGGTCCGTGTGATCCGATCCAACAGACGAGCTACTGTTGATCAAATTGCTGAAGAAGTTAATGCTGGTTCTAATAAAAAGGTGTTTGAATGATGATTTTAAAATAAAATTCTTAATTCTAAACATGTAGAATTATTTAAAATATTTTTAAAAACCCTACAAATCTACAATAATCCTAAAATAGATGTATTTATTTTAAAATGTTGAATAAAAACCAATAAAAATATAAAATGATTCTAAAATAATTTAATTCTTTAAAAATATATGGAATTAAAAAAATTCTAAAAAAAGATTTAAAATATATATATTAAAAAAATAGAATAAAATTAAAAAATAGAATAAAGATTTTTCTTGATATATATTATACTGATCTTTATTTTTACATACCCTGATATTATGAACATAATAAACATCTAAAAAAAATCTGAAAGAAGTTTGAAATTTTGAACATTTTGTCTTGTGGTGCCAGGACTTTACTTTACCGTACTTTTTTCCTTTCATGTTTGACTTTTATCCATGTTCACTGAACTTCCAATCCTGGATCAGGTTATTAAACACCCCAGGTTTAATTCCTTCACCCTCGACAACGACATCCTTCTGATAAAACTGGCCTCCTCTGCCCAGTTCACTGCTCATGTGTCTCCTGTGTGTGTGGCTGACACCAGTGATCAATTCCTGGGTGAAATACAGTGTGTGACCACAGGATGGGGTCTGACCAGTCACAACTGTAAGTTCTTTACATTATTTTTTTCACAGATTGTGCTAATCCTGTTATAAACGTTATAAATGTTCTATTTCCTCTTCCAGCTTCTGAGTCTTCTCCTGCTCTCCAGCAAGCATCTCTGTCTCTACTGACCAATGATGAATGCCAGTGTTACTGGGGTGGTGTGATTACCAAAGCAATGATTTGTGCCGGAGCTTCTGGCATCTCCACCTGCATGGTACAGTCCTCTGGGCTGTTGTTCTGCATTTTTGCAATGCATTTTTCCATTTTTCCATTTGATAACAGTAGATTTATTTGCGTATGTGTGAGTTTCAGGGTGATTCTGGTGGCCCTCTGGTGTGTAAAATCTCTGGAGCCTGGATCCTGGTTGGTATCGTCTCTTGGGGAAGCAGTACGTGTAACACCTCCGCCCCTGGAGTCTACACCCATATCACTGAGCTGCGTTCCTGGATAGACCAGACCATCACTGATAACTAAAACATTTATAAAGTGACTCTTTGAGTAAGACACATGCATGGGGTTTATATTGCCATATTAAATGGTGTCAAGCAATTATTATATAAACACACCACTTTAAAAAACTTTACACATTTTTATTTCTCCTATTTTGTACAATGCTTAATTTCATATTCATATAATGAAAACCTTAAAATTGTGCAGTGTGATATATTAGAGTTGAACTCTAGAGGAATCTATACACTTGTCCAGGTAGTTCTGACTTTAAACCGAATCACTGGTCTATATTAATTTCCTTATTTTATTATCAATTCTATAGTAATAGATCCTTCATAGCAACTTATACCAATCAGGCATAACATTATGAGCACTGCCAGGTGAAGTGAATAACACTGATGATCTCCTCATCATGGCACCTGTTAGTGGGTGGGATATATTAGGCAGCAAGTAAACATTTTGTCCTCAAAGTTGATGTGTTAGAAGCAGGAAAAATGGACAAGCGTAAGGATTTGAGCGAGTTTGACAAGGGCCAAATTGTGATGGCTAGACGACTGGATCAGAGCATCTCCAAAACTGCAGCTCTTGTGGGGTGTTCCCGGTCTGCAGTGGTCAGTATCTGTCAAAAGTGGTCCAAGGAATGAACAGTAGTGAACTGGAGACAGGGTCATGGACAGTCAAGGCTCATTGATGCCCATGGGGAGCGAAGGCTGGCCTGTGTGATCTGATCTAACAGATGAGCTACTGTTGATCAAATTGCTGAAGCAGTTAATGCTGGTTCTGATAGAAAGGTGTCAGAGTACACAGTGCATGACCGGTAAGGGCTGTTTAGGCAGCAAAAGGGGGACCAACACAATATAAGACACACATTGTGGTGGTCACAATGTTATGCCTGATCGGTGTATAGCTGACACTCAGCATAAAATAAGTCTTAAAAATACACACACTTTATGGGTAAATGTTTATGGAAAACCTCACCATCACACCAATATATGTGTCTTTGTCAAACTGCTGCCACAAAGAAGAAAAAAAGGCTTGTAATGTGACCACAAGGTCACAAAAATATGGTAAATTTATATCCACATACTTATCTACATCAGTATGAAAGAATCCTCATTAGATGTTTTCATGCGGTTCAACAATTATGCATATAGAGACTTAATATATAAAAGTGTACTGAAAAGCAGGAAAAAGTAGATCAAGAGACAAAAGTATGTATATTTGTACACATGGACTGTACAGAGATTTCAGTGGCATGCTTGTAAAACATATTTTGTGGGAAATGTGCAGATGGTTCATAGGAAACTCAAATACTCCACCAGCAACCTCAGGGATTTGGTAACATGTTATTTGAATAGTCTGATAGATACACTGTCTACAGACTCCATAGTCACAAAGCAGCCTATTTACTGATTCTCAACTATGTCATTTATTATTTAATATTTTCCAAAAAGTCCACATGAACAGAATTGAAGTTGGTGATAGTATAAGCTACAGTATATCATGAGCTATAAACTTGACCATTTAAATGAAGTAAAAGTAAAGTGCTGACAGGTTAGCTAGTGCTGACCAAATAGTCTACAGAATGTGTGTCTACTGAATATTAACAACCTTTAACTTTTGAAATACTGATTAAAAACTACTACTGCTTAAACATACCCGTGAATTACACTGTCATCGAAATTGTTCCAGGTAAAATCCAAAATTTCTCACAAATCAAACCTTATTAGACTAAGAAAAGTTCTGAACAGCATTCGCGACGTGTCTCCTATTAATTAATCATGACACACTCATTTATCAATCACAATATTAAGATGAATCTCATCTCATTGATAATTACATGGAGAGTCTGTGTCATGTCATTCTGCCACATCTGTGGAAAGATCTATTTCAAGGTCGATAGAATGATGCAAACTTTCCCTCTCCCAAAAGCTGTACGTTATCCCACAGGTTTAAGATAAGATATCAGGATTACGGTGTGGTTTGAGGTATATAATGCCCTCCGAGTGAAGCACATGAACAAGCTTAAACCATGGCTCTTCTCTGGATCCTCTCCTGCCTTGCTTTTGTCAGTGCAGCTTATGGTAAGGTCTAAGAGAATCTCTCTGATCATGTAGCTTTTGAAATTTTGTGAAAAAGTACTGCAGATATTGATGTATTTATCTGACTGTTTCAGGCTGTGGAGTTCCTGCGGTTTCTCCAGTCATCACTGGTTATTCCAGGATTGTGAATGGTGAGGAGGCAGTGCCTCATTCCTGGCCCTGGCAAGTGTCTCTGCAGGTACAGTTCACATCTTTTCTTATTTTTCCACGATCAACTAATTATGCATATTATTACAATAGTATAAAATCGAAGGTTGCATGTATTGAATGGTGTTTAAGATATCTGTGGTTATGACAGGACCAAACTGGCTTCCACTTCTGCGGAGGCTCCCTGATCAATGAGTGGTGGGTTGTTTCTGCTGCCCACTGCAATGTGATGTAAGTTTGCAATAGTTCCATAAATATTTATGCCTGTGTAACACTCGTTAAATACTGTCCTAAGAGCTGCTGCTCATCATAATCGTTAAGCCTATGAGGCTCACGCTGAATATGTGTCAAGTATTGTTTTACTTTATAGTACACACATTACAATAGAGTAATTTAAAGTTTCTTCCTCATGATGTCTCAGGGAACTTTTTCTTCCTTGTCTCCTTTGGCTTTACCATTAGGAATTTAAATATAACTTCACATTCCGTAAAGCTGCTTTAACTATTATTAAAACACCATAGAAATAGAACTAAATTGAATTAATCTGACTGTAACTCCGATTTATACCAGGACTTACCATCGTGTGGTGCTGGGAGAGCATGATCGCTCTTCCAACGCTGAGCCCATCCAGATCATGAAGGTTGCCAAGGTGCGTGTCTAAGTAACAACATGACCCACTGAATCATTCCAATCACAAAATTATTCAGTGTAGCAATCACAAATGTTTAATCAAATACCCTGCTGTATGCTGTTTTACACTAACCGTGGCTTCTCACTCCTGACCAGGTTTTTAAGCATGAACAGTATAGCCCCCTCACCATCAACAACGATATCCTACTGATCAAGCTGGCTTCTCCTGCCCAGCTCGATGCTCGCGTGTCTCCTGTGTGTGTGGCTGAGAGCAGCGACAATTTCTCTGGTGGCATGAGATGTGTGACCTCAGGATGGGGACTGACCAAATACAATGGTACCTTCATTATATCACTTATATCACTACCTTGACTGCTATGACTTTTATTGTTTCATCAAGACTAGAATAACTGCAAGTGACTGAAAATATAGTTAAGTGTCCCACAAAAGAAATCTTATTCTGTCTAAACTAATTCTTTGGAAAAAAAAAAGTGTTCTTATTTGTACATTACATAGGATGAGATTCATTATAGCATTATTGGGCCTAAAACACAACCTTGTGGAACACTGCACTACTATGCAGTAGTTTACTGTAGTAAAGGATTCTATAGAATTACATGATGGCGTAGCAGTTAGTTTTGTCACCTCATAGCACACTAAATTGCTATATTAAGCTACACTAAATTGCCCCTAGGTGTGAATGAGTGTGTGCGAATGTGTGCATATGCCCACACTGGTTTCCTATCCATGGAATAAGGTGTATTCTGGCCACATGAACAGTGTTCCCAGGATAGACTATAGATTCACTGTGACCCTGATAAAGGATAAAGGAGTCAGTGCGGTCAGGGAATGAAGAATGGCTGAATGGTTGTGTTGTACGTCATTTTAATGAACTTGATTCACAAAGTAATGGCAGGGCAAATACAAAGAATGTTCAGAAAACATAGAAATTGAAGTCATAGGATGCAAGGCACCAAACATAGCAAAATAAATTACATTTATTAAATTTTTTAATTTAATAAACTTTAAATAGTCTATAAATAGGAAGCATTCGTGAAATAGTTGGTGTAGAAGAGGTGAAGAAGTACTCAGAGAGAGAAACCTTCAGATGTGTAACACTCACTGGATGTAACACACACCTATTTGCCATATTTTTCCTCTTTTTCCTTATAATTGTGTTACACCTGTGCTTTAGTTTATAAGTATATACTAAAGTATACAAATATATTAAATATGATCTTATATTACAATACTAGTAGTATTCACTTGCATCATTTAACATTTTCTGTGTTACAGCTCCCGATACCCCTGCTCTTCTTCAGCAGGCCTCTCTGCCTCTTCTGACCAACGATGACTGCAAGCGTTTCTGGGGCAGTAAAATCACTGACATAATGATTTGTGCTGGAGCCAGTGGTGTCTCTTCCTGCATGGTAAGGCATAATATCCTAAAAACCACCAATAAAAACCTGCTGAAACTGAAGATTGACTACAAACATCTACATGTGTTTTTTTTAGGGTGACTCTGGTGGCCCTCTGGTGTGTCAGAAGGATAATGCTTGGACCCTGGTGGGTATCGTGTCTTGGGGAAGTGGAATGTGTAGCACCTCTACTCCTGCAGTATATGCCCGTGTCACTGCACTCCGTTCCTGGATGGATGGGATCATAGCAGCTAACTAAAGAATTAACATTAATAAAGATAATTTAAAGATCCTAATCTAGTCTTTCTGGTGGTGTTTTACAGATAAAGTGGATATGTTTTGTGCTGGCAGCAAACATCAATACAGTTCATTTAAAGCTCTAAATTAATTTGCAGATGAGGCTATACAGTACATCACTGAGGTGATATCTTGTTAGCTGTCAAAAAGTTGGCTTATTTTGGCTCAATTTCCATATCTGGTTGTAACCTCTCCCTGACTACTACCATGCCAACTGATTTCATGGTTGAAGAAAAATAAACAAGAGAAATCAATTAAAATTAATTTTAAAACATCCACGCAAAATTATTTCACCTATTCTAACTCCATCACCAGCCTATTTTTTAGGGTCTTAGGTTCTTTTAACAAAATCACTGTTAATTGAATAAGTTATGAGACTATAAGACAACAGTAAACACAATAATAAATGATTGGCAAGACTAATTAAGTGTAATGTCTTTCCAGGACTCTTTGCAGACTCATTCACACATTTTAGGGGAGAGATTTAATATAGTGATGTTTTTAGAGAAACCAGGTTATCTGGGGAAAATCACATGGATGTGGGAAGAATGGTGGTAGTGGTAGCTCAAGCGTTTAAGTCTCAAGGTTGTTGATCAGGGCTCAAGCTCCAACACTGCCAAGCTGCCACTGTTGTGCCCTTGAGCAAGAACCTTAACCTTCACTGCTCCAGGGGTGCTGTATCATGGCTGACCCTGTGCTCTGACTCCAGTTGGTATATACTGTCCTGTAATGTACAGTATATGTGACAAATAACGACTTCAATTATTAGAACATGCAAAACTCTATTCAAAACTTGGGCAGACCTCAGACCTTTGAGCTGTGAGAGATCATTACCCGTTGCATTACTGCACCACATATTCATACCAGCAGTATTGCACCTCAAATTTAACCAAGCACCACATCACCTCCACACAGGCAGTGTCACCAAACTCCATGGCTGGAAGAACAGAATCACTGCGGCTAATAAAATAAAAAAAATTGACATTCAATTCAACTTCTGTTCTGACAGGTAATGTAAAAATCTATCAAATTCATTGACTGGCCCAAGATGAAATATACTTAATCATAACCTTAGAAACATGGTGAAAAATTCCACAAGGAACATAAATGACATCAACAACAACAACAGAAACACAGCCATGTGCTTTGCCTATTATTTATTAATGACACACAATTCCATAGGTTTTATAACACTATAAATAATATAACACATTTCTGCATACCGGTTTGCTATAGTTTCAATAAAATAAAAAAAACAACACCATTTTTCGCATATATTTGTACACGTATAAACAATTACAACAATACACGGTCATTGTTGTCTGCTCTGAGTTTATGCCTGTGAGGTTTTATAAATTTGTATCTCTGCAACAGTAAACACAATAATAAACGATTGGCGAGACTAATTAAGTGTGAAGAAAAAAATAATGTCTTTGCAGGACTCTTTGCAGAATGAATGAATGAATTTTTATCATGAATGTTACGATTCATATCATGGTTTCTTTTACATTATAATAAATCATTCACTTTAATGAACACTAACGAACGAACTAATTAACATAATGTACAAACGAATGCAACTGGCTGTCTAAATGTTGGTTATCACCTGGTAATTAATAATTTATAATTAATAACTTTGGGTGTGTAGGTGCACACGCTGGTTCATAATAATATGAGAGTGTTGAGTTTATGGTTTGTTTATGGTTAGTTCAGGGCACTTTAATGTAAAGCAGTACCATCATGGATTCTTGTGCATACTGATAAATGTGCATTGGTTTAAGGTTTTATTTTCACTCTCGTGTATCATCTTTAACCCAACCTGCTGCAGGGGCGGTGCTGCGGGTGCTAGGCGCGTCTGTGTTTGCAGGTGTGGTCCATGCTGCGGCAGTAACAGAAGGCTTTGAAAAAGCGGCAGTAGCATGTATCGCATGAATCGCAGCAGGGCAGCTGGTGGCCCAGGCATGACTGTTGGTGTGGGATACAGCGGCCTGGTGAACGTGTGCCTCTCCTCTGGAGCTGTACTGCGTCTGCCATGTCCTGTGGAAACTAAAATGTCAGCCGTTTAACCCAACCCTTATTACTTACCCAAGGTTGCACAACTGACCCTGGTCATCTTTTTGTTTTAATAAATTTACCTCATAAATCAACCCCAATACAACATAAAAGACATTTAATATGTGTAAATAACTAATTATTACGTTATTATAAATTCTATGTCCTAATATTTATAGGAGTAGACATGCCAAGCCTTATCTTAATATACCATGCCTCAAATACACAGATTAAGTTGAAAGCACAGACACAACCTTTCACAGAATACAGTGCAGTGAGCAGATCTGATCAGCTTGTTCTCTACATTGTATTATATTATTATCTATGGTCTGGTTCAAGTCTTTTAGCGTCAGACTCAGTTGTATAGACTCAGTTCTGAAGCAGACAGACAAGCATACTACTTCATGTCTGTTTTGTGGTTTGGGATGCAGCCCTGAGATTATGCACACATTCCCTGCATCCCTAATATTACTTTTGAAAGATTTAAGTCAAGCACCTCAAGTTATTTAACCTTATCAAAACATAAGAGTTGAGTCTAATTTTATTTCTTACCCTGACGCTACATTATGAAATGCCTGCTAATACATCTAAATTCGGCATTAAATCCCAGTAAGCAGTCATCATTCCTGAAAGCTAATTAGTATTACGGCTGACTACAGTACATGCATATGGTATATTTGCTGTGTAGTTAAGTGTACAGACAGGCTCAGTTACTTCAGCAGGCATTAGTTTGTAATTGTTTTTAACATTAACTGTAACGCATCTTACCACATGACAACAACAAGCTCCTTTATTTTCTGTATCACTGCCACTATCAACTGAACACAAGCTTTCCTTGACACACACACACACATTTAAAATGCTCTAAGGTGTTTGTCTTACTTGGATGGGATATATATGGGATATATATTAAAGATATATTTTAAGGGGTGATGTTATATATATATATATATATATATATATATATATATATATATATAAAGGGGTAAAAAAGGGGTAGTTTTATATATATTAATAACTATTAGTTATTAGTTACTAGACTAATAACTTAGATCATAAGAACTTGATTTAAACTGAATCATTACTAGCTGTTGAAATATATAATAATATCAATACAGAAAAGAAGCCAGGAATTTAAAAATAGCCGATCTGATGAAATTGCAGATATGAAGCATCAGTACCATCTATATTATGGGTTCTGCGTACCTGTTAAAATGCACAGTACTGCTAATGCAGCGGTTCAACTATTGCAAGTCAGTGAAGGCTACATGAGGACTAAGCCTACCTCATCGTAGGAAGCAGGATCCACCATCAGCTGTTCCTCGACTGAATCGATTCGAAGTTGTACTGCGTCCACTGCGGGACCTGAATCTTGCACGGCTATAAAACAGGAGTCATGAGTGTCGACTGGATATATCACTTCAATAGTATTGTATTTAGAACATGAGAGATGTTACATCATTTCGACCTGAAACTTGCATCTTGAATATGTTTCCTATTAAGCTGACATGTTTTGAGATTTCTCCTCGGGTAGATAATACATATTGAGGCATGTCACTTACCGATGTCAGGGAAAAACGAGGTATCTGTCCTCCTCAGGCTCGGATGCGAGACTTCCATGCGGTTAGTGCGGACGAGACCTGATGCCACCCGGACGGCGCTGAGACTCAACCAGCAGAAGATCACGACACTCAACATGACCACTGAGTCACAAATATTTCCTGCACTCTGTCAGCAAGCCGGTTATCCTCTGGACTGAAAAGAGGATTTAGAGATAAATGACAGTAATAAGACTCAGGATACTAGTTTGCTCAATGAAAATCTGCAGACTTTTAACTTGAGGTTACTTCTTATCAGACAACATGCAACACATTTAGTCTGAAACCACTATTCTAACCACTACTGTTGTTTCAATTGATTCCTAGCAGAATAAACCACCTAATCATAAATCCCAGCACTAACTGGTAAACTGCCTTTAAGGTTCTAACTAAGAAGTATATATAATAAGCTGGGTAATTAAACCCAGGACTCTTCTTCTGCTTCAAGGGATATTTTTCATGTATAACAGCTGACAGTGTTCTTTTTATGCATACCTATATATACAAATATATATTTACACTATAAATGTATATAAAAGTACATGTATTAGCGTGCATGTGGTCATCTTTCCTACCTGCAGTGTTCCTCACCCCTGGTTAAGGGTGTGTACCCAACTCTTGTTTTTAAGCCTCTATGAAGTAGGAGGAGTGGGCCCACATGATCCTAATCAGTGGGAGGGGGAGTAATCTCTTACGTCGCGCTCTTTTCAGTCACACACATACACATGCTAGTGATGGGAATTCCAGCTTTTTTTTAGTGAGTCAGAGCACTCGGCACTCAGCTCAGCAATAACAGCCAACCTAAAAGGCTTATTAAAATTCTCCTCTAAAAAACGTACGTGGTTTAATAAAATACTTGTTTTTGTGATAATCCGCAAAAGATTCTCAGAAACGCTGTGTTTCTTTAAAACTCTTTTTTCACTAACAAATACAGTACGTATTCCTGTAATGTAATATTATTATACCCGTGGCACATATATGCAAAGTAAATTCCATAAAAGAATAGATGACTGACACAAAGACTGATTATTCTTTAAAAAAAAAGAGAGAGAGAGTTGTCATAATCACAGAGAAATTCTTCATTATATCGATTTTTTAGCTTCACCCTTAAAATGAGGCATTGAACCCTAAGGAATAACATTATGAGCACTGACAGGTGAACTGATTATCTCTTCATCATGGCACCTGTTAGTGGGTGAGATATATTAGACAGCATGCGAACATTTTGTCCTCAAAGTTGATGTGTTAGAAGGAGGAAAAATGGGCAAGCGTAAGGATGTGAGTGAGTTTGACAAAGGGCCAAATTGTGATGGCTAGACGACTGGATCAGAGCATCTCCAGCTCTTGTGGGGTGTTCCCGGTCTGCAGTGGTCAGTATCTATCAAAAGTGGTCCAAGGAAGGAACAGTGGTGAACCGGAGACAGGGTCATGGGCGGCCAAGGCTCACTGATGCACGTGGGGAACGAGGGCTGGCCCGTGTGATCTGATCCAACAGACGAGCTACTGTTGCTCAAATTGCTGAAGAAGTTAATGCTGGTTCTGATAGAAAGGTGTCAGAATGTTATTAATGTTATTAAATGATATAAAGCAATTGCAGTCTCTTAATCATTCTGCTGTGCTAAACGACTCACACAGTGAGTTTCTACCAAGTCTTCCTGTTCAAAGATAAAAAGACATTTCTGGCACCCAGATCAGATTATTTGATCGGATGAGAACTGAGCACATATTAAACATATTAGACAAATATACACCTGACATAAGCACATGTTTAGTGGGGTTTTTTTCCCACATGATTCTTTTTCCCAGAGGCAAAAAAAGGAATTTGCCCCTATTCGGTTGTGTTCATGTTCAGAATTGAATTTCTTTGTCATGTCACAATCCACAGTGTGACATGAGTTAATAGCTAATATGAAAGGGAACACTCAGGGCTTAAGGCACTTTTTTTGTAGTTTTTATGTTTTTCCCTAGCCTACTAGGGACAATATATTTATAGAAAAGTTCCAAAAAACCAAAAAGAGTCATTTTTGTTCACATAAATGTTTCTTGAAAAAATCTTCAATGCTGATATCAAACCTATTTCTGGTCTCTGAGATGCCTCTAGTGCTTGTTCACAAGAGTCTAAAATTTGAAGGCGTTATCTTTAACCACTAAATTTCTGTGAAAGGATATCCAACAGAGCCTCACTCTGAAGAGTCCTGACTCATTTTATATCAGAAAATAATTTATTTGTTTACACTGAGTGAAAATGTCCAATAAGTCAATTTCAGTACAACAGTACATTGGTAAAAAGGGTTAAAGACTTCACAAATGCAACTGTATATGTGCGTTGCTCAATGCTAATATTTTCTTTAATGAGTTGTTAATAAGTATTAGATTTACATCGAACATCATGAAAAGCCTTCTTTGTTAATTGTGTTTGTTTCCCAGCAATCCCTTCATCACCTCCCGGTGTATTTATCTAGCAAAAGAGAACATTTCTGCAGAAACGTTGGCTCGGGTCATTCATCGCAACGAGAGAAAAAGCCAGCTGAGAGAGTTGAATCGTTTGTGAGTGACACATAACTAACACACACATGAACACTTACACAGACATGAGTGTTTTATTAGCACACAGGAAGCACACAGACATGTCTTGACCAGCATGTGGATTTTCCATTACGGTGCTTTCCTATTGCCGCTGTGTACGTGTGAGACAGCATGCACAACTAAATCAGAGTACAAGGTGACCATTTAATTTTTCTTCTTTCATTAGTTGTTTATTACAGCTTGGTAAACAGTGCATTACATTCACTTTAAAGCATCAAAATCTATCCTACATGAACTGGTCACTTCTGGTCTTTTTAATGAATGACGCAATAAAATAGGCAGGGAAATAGGCAGTGAATTTGTTCAAGGGTCTGCACATCAACGTCAGTCATCTCAGCAGCACAATTTTTTTTTGCTTTTTGTCAGAATTCGAGCGACTCTGAAAATTTGCGGAAATGGATAGTAATGTGCTAGCAATATTTTTAGGATGTTGATCATGAACATCAAGTGAAATTAAATTACTTGCCAATACAAAGCAGGTTGCTTGCTTTGATTTTGTTTTTGATAAACATGAAATTACGTAGAAGTGATACAGGAACACTGATAACAGTAAATGTGTGCACAAACACATACAGGAGAGGTCAGTGTGTGTTATGTGTCTTTATTTAAAAAAATAGCACAAGGGTGGTGGTAAAGGAAAAAAGAAAGATCAGCAGCCCATTAATGAAGACATTCTATAAACCCATCAAATTACAAAACCCTACATTCTGTTGTACTGAACACATTGTAAGTTCCATCTACTTTTCCCTGAACAATTTTTTAAATATGTTTCCTCCTAAAATGGAATAAAAGCTTGACAACTATCTTAAACAATCATCAGCCACGAGCCGGATAAAATATTTAACCCTAGCCGGCTTTTAGTGAGACTACATTAAGTGATAAACTTAATGTGATAAACAACTGAAGTTGTTTAAACTTTCATTGTGATAAACAACTGAAGGCCAAGTGTGACTGCCTTTACTAGTATACGTTCCATGCTGGTGCTAGTGCGTTTATGCTAGTATGTGTTTTATGCTATTTAATTCCGTCCTCTTTCCATTTTGATCACTGCTATTTTAAAAAGTGTATATTTTACTTAACATACTTTACTTAACTTATTTTTCCTGTCTAGTCAAACACTCTGGCTGTCAGGTGTTTCCACTCACAGAAATGGATGTTTTTTGGTTTGTTTTCCCAAGTCAATTTTCCATCATCTGGAACCAGCATTCATGCCACGTTTAAAACCCACAGAGATAATGTGTTATATATTTTTTGCTCATTCTGATGTTTGATGTGAATATTAACTGAATCTCGTGATCTGTATCTGCACGCTTGTATGAATAGACCTGATGTGTAACTGCATGAACCAATATGTGTACAGGGGATCCTATTAAAGTGGTCCAAATATTTCCTGAATATTCACTACAGCAATAAAACTACAGCAATAAAACGCTCCTCGTTGTTTATCATGTTATTGTACATACGCCGATCAGGTATAGCATTATGAGCACTGAGAGTTGAAGTGAATAAAACTGATTATCTCCTTATCATGGCATTTGTTAGCTGGCGGAACATTTTGTCCTCAAATTTGATGTGTTAGAAGCAGGAAAAATGGGCAAGCGTAAGGATTTGAGCGAGTTTGACAAGGGCCAAATTGTGACGGCTAGACCACTGGATCTGAGCATCTCCAAAACTGCAGCTGTTGTGGGGTGATCAGTATCTATCAACAGGGTCATGGGCGGCCAAGGGTCATTGATGCACGTGGGGAGCGAAGGCTGGCCCGTGTGATACGATCCAACAGACGAGCTACTGTTGCTCAAATTGCTGAAGAAGTTAATGCTGGCTCTGATAGAAAGGTGTCAGAATACACAGTGCATGACGGGTCAGGGCTGTTTTGATAGCAAACACAATATTAGGCGTGTGGTCATAATGTTATGCCTGGTCGGTGTATGAGTGACTAGAACGCGCACCGCTAGGTCACGTGAACTGTCACATGAACAGCTCTGTTCCTCTGCAGTCCGGCCCGCACACATTCACACACTAACCCCAGTGAGGATTCAATATCCTGTATCCTGTAGATAGATCATAAAAAAAAAACATCTCAACATGCCATTTTCGGAATTATATTTTAACGTGGATAATGGCTATTTGGAAGGGCTGGTGAGAGGTTTTAAGGCTGGAATCCTCACTCAGGGCGATTATCTGAACCTGGTTCAGTGTGAAACGCTGGAAGGTGAGCCTGGATGTTCATGATTTCATTGCTAGCTGACAGACCTTCATAGAAATTCATGTCTTTTAGCCTAATTTTTTAATTTAGTCTCTTTATTGCGGGAGGTTAAGACGGATACTTAGTTGTTTTACTTAAAGTATGTCGCGAGCTAGCTAGCTAGCTAGCTAGCTTCCCGGCGATTCGACGGGCTAGCATTAAACGGTTTTAAAAACTAGCAAATGTCATCCTGCTGTCAAACATGCCAGGCTTTTAGATTGAAGATTTTTGGAGGTATATGAATGAAGAAACAAACCAAGAACACTTCTGCATTCAGCACTACAGAGTCGCTAGATAGCTAGCTAGCAAACCGATGCTAGGTCTGACAGTCAGCTGGCTAGTATGCTAGCGCTTCTTGATTTCGTTCATTTGACATAAAATACATCTTTTTTAATAAATATTAAGCCTGGCTATTTTATGACAAGTGTTCACACGCAAGCCCATGTGTAAAATATTGCACTTTGTCTTGTGACTAGTATTGCGGAAATACATCCCTGACATCTACTTCTTTACTAGCTGGTCATGTGATATAGCTATGCTAAGTGTTACAGCTTACACATAGCTTGAAATCCTCACCAGTACATTTATATATGTTATATATATATATATATAACATATATAAAAGATAAAAGAAGATCAAAGATGTCTTCAGGGTGAGGTTGTTATTTTAATTTTAATTAAACACGTGTAAACATGATTTATAGCCATCGTGATGCACTACAGACAGGATTTATATTTTGCCATAACTCATTTTTCTGCATTGCTCTGAGTCACAGGGATTTTCAGCTTTGAGGAACTGGAAAGAGTTCTGTCACAATCTTGGAAAAAATAAAAAGAAGCAAGTCAAGTTGTCCGTCCGTTCCTGGTCAGACTGGAAACAAGTTTTACACCATTGCCTATAAACCAACAAGATGTCTAAAGTTGGGCTGAATTGATATCAGTATTCATACTGGTGTTGGATACTGGTCCAGTGCTGTGCTCAGTGTTTTTGCTCAGATACCAACATGAAGTGATACTTTTTGATACAGTGTGATGTAAATCAAGTTCTCAGTGAACAATATGACTGAGATCTGGATATTTTTTATCATTAAAACTGGCTGCAAACTCTATAAAAATTTCTTCCTACAGCACAAGTGAAACCATTTTAACAGTGTCTTTAATGGAGAGCATGAAGGCAGGCACCCTGAGAGTTCACAGCAATATCAGCAAGCATGGTCACTAAAAATGAGAGCGAGATGCCGTGAATTGGACAAACAGGTAGCTATTTGTGAGCGTGGTGCTTGCAGAGACCCTGGCACGTGTGTGAGCATTTGTATTAACATCCATCTCGAATGAGCCGCATCGCTGTTCAACTTGTGTTGGGATTTCGTAAATCATTTCCACAGGAGGAAGAGTGTAGCGTACGTTTATAACGTCAGGCATCTGCTGCAGATGAGGCAACGAAAGAAGCTACAAAAATGAGCTACTTT
The DNA here is from genome assembly GCF_019097595.1 of Hemibagrus wyckioides. Lineage (NCBI taxonomy): Eukaryota > Metazoa > Chordata > Actinopteri > Siluriformes > Bagridae > Hemibagrus > Hemibagrus wyckioides. The sequence continues at coordinate 5,917,074 of NC_080736.1, read as the reverse complement.
AATTTCAATTCTATATACTTTAGTTTCAATTTTATATTATATTTTATATTTTTCTAAAAGTTTTGGGACACCCCTCCAAATCATTGAATTCATGTGTTGTTTTTCAGGGGTTGGGGTCAGCCCCTTAGTTCCATTGATAGGAACTCCTAATGCTTCAGCATACCAGCTCCCAACTTTGTGGGAACAGTTTGGGGATGACCCCTTCCTGTTCCAACATGACTGCACACCAAAGCACAAAGCAAGGTCCATAAAGACATGGATGAGCGAGTTTGGTATGGAGGAGCTTACCTGAAATTGTCCAAAATATCTTGGTTTGCTGAAGCATTAAGAGTTCCTTTCACTGGAACTAAGGAGCCAAGTCCAACACCTGAATTCAATGATTAAATGGGGTGTCCCAAAACTTTTGGCAATATAGTGTATCTACAAGACCCTGGAGAATGCTATGACTGCACACTAGAAGTGCAACGGGGGGTTATCAGTTCAGCACAATTTTCCCCCGCACTTAATTTTGCGCTCATTTTTATTAAGCACACTGAGTGATACTGTTCTGTTCTTAAACATGAGGGGTTCATGGCTAGCAGCATATTCCATCAACCAACATGAAAGAGCTGAATAATATGTTCTGGTGACATATCTGGTTGCTTATATACTTAATAGGGTGCACATCACATTTCACACTTGTAATTGGTCTGAAAATATTTTTTAATTTGTGCTGCTTTAGCTTGTGGCTTTTGTCTTCTTCTCAGATCTGAAGCTTCACTTGCAGAGCACGGATTATGGAAGCTTCCTGGCCAACGAAGCCTCTCCTCTCACCGTATCGGTCATCGATGACAAGCTGAAGGAGAAGATGGTGGTGGAGTTCCGCCACATGAGGAACCAGTCCTACGAGCCTTTGGCCAGCTTCATGGATTTCATCACGTAAATAATTCACAACATTCGTTTTTAATCAATTAATTTAATCAGTTTAGACTGATTTTGTTAGAACCTCTTAACACACAAAGAGCTGGGCAATATCAGCACCTTCACCTGTGAGATTTAAGATTTGACTTTAATTATGCAGCTTGTATCTTAGGACTTATTTTTAAATACACAATGTTGCCTATGCATAAACGTTTTAGGACGTCTGTCTTTGCATGCACATGAATGTAATATGGAGTTGGCCCACCCTTTGCAGCTATAACAGCTTCAACTCTTCTGAGAAGGCTTTCCGCAATGTTTAGGAGTGTGTTTCTGGGAATTTTTGACCATTCCTTTAGAAGCGCATTTGTGAGGTCAGGCACTGATGTTGGGAAAGAAGATCTGGCTCATTGTCTCCGCTCTAATTCATCTCAAATGTGTTCTATTATCTGGAGGTCAGGACTCTGTTCAGGCCAGTCAAGTTTCTCCACACCAAATTTGCCCATCTATGTCTTTATGGACCTTGCTTTGTGCACTGGTGCACAGTCATGTTAGAACAGGAAGGGGTCATCCCCAAACTGTTCCCACAAAGTTGGGAGTATGAAATTGTCCAAAATATCTTGGTATGCTGAAGCATTAAGAGTTCCTTTCACTGGAACTAAGGAGCCAAGTCCAACCCCTGAAAAACAACACCTGTATTCAGTGATTTGGAGGGGTGTTTTTTTGGCAATATAGCGTATTATGAATAGGAGAATTTTACATTTGAACATTTGTTCATCACAAGTGTGACTTCACTAATTTCCAGTCTCTTCTGCTGTTGTTGTTGTGAGCCAGCATTAGATTTCTCGCTCTTGTTGCAACTATGCCAAAATTGTGTTAATATCAAGAAGTGGCGTTTCATGCAAAGGCTTTTTGGTGGTCAGTTATAAGACAAGCTCTAATGTCCTCCTGACAAACCTGTGTTAAAGCTGTGTCCTGCTCTTGTTATTGTAGTTACAGCTACATGATTGATAACGTCATCCTGCTGATCACGGGCACGCTGCACCAGAGGGCTATCTCAGAGCTGGTGCCTAAATGCCACCCACTAGGCAGCTTTGAGCAGATGGAGGCCGTCAACATTGCCCAGACCCCTGCTGAGCTCTACAACGCCATCCTGGTTGATACACCATTGGGTAAGAAATGAACTTGATGGGCTTGTTCAAGCAGTTCAAGCAGTTTTAGTGCTAACTCATAGCAGCATATGTTAATATTAAATTTACAACCAAGGCTTTGGCAATATCTGAATGAATTACATTACTTACTCATCCGTCTTCTTTCAGCTGCTTTCTTCCAGGATTGCATCTCGGAGCAGGATCTGGATGAGATGAACATAGAGATCATACGTAACACTCTGTACAAGGTAACAACTCACCTCTCAAGCAGAATCTTTAAATGTGATTAATGAGCACGAAATAACGAGAAGTATTACAGCGAATGTTTTTCCTTTTGTGCTTTTCCAGGCTTATCTTGAAGCCTTTTATAAGTTCTGCACCAATCTCGGTGGGACCACAGCAGACACAATGTGCCCGATTCTGGAAGTGAGTAAGCCTTTGCAGTGCAGTGAAAACATGTCATAAGGTTTTGATTCATTTTCTGTATCAGCAGCTCTGACAATGGTGACAGCTGCAAAACAAATCCCATGGTTTATTCCAGCTTTCATTTTTTAATTTGCTTTAATATTCTATCATTTCTGATAGTCACAGCTTAGACCGAGAGGGGACTTTACAAAAAAATTGTTGATTGTGAGCAATTATAGAAAAGATTCTTACATGTCAGTGCTTTGTAACTGTAAGTTCTAGTAGATTAAGTTCTCTGTCACAGGAAAGTCTACAGGAGAAAGGGTACTGCAGTTTCTCTGTAACCTGAGTTTGTTTTTAATTATTATTATTATTATTATTATTATTATTATTATTATTATTATTGTTATTATTATTGTTATTATTATTTTAAACTTTCCTATCTTAAAAAAGCGAGTTTGGTGAGGGAATTATAGCAGTAGGTGATAATTCCTGTTTTCTTGGTTTAGAGACAAAAATACAGCTGAATTTTTCATGTGTATGTCCTGACTTCTTAATAATTTAAAAAATTGTTTTTGTTGAGAATAGATGGGTAATGGAAAATGGAAAAAACAACATTGCATTTTCATCTGTTACAATGATGCTGCTTTACCATTATACATATTCTAAGTACATTTTTTCCCTCCATTCAGTTTGAGGCAGACCGGAGGGCCTTTATAATCACCATCAACTCATTTGGGACAGAGTTGTCTAAAGAGGACCGAGCTAAACTCTTCCCTCACTGTGGAAAGCTTTACCCAGAAGGCCTAGCACAGCTGGCACGGGCTGACGACTACGAGCAGGTCAAAGCTGTTGCTGACTACTACCCTGTAAGTTCCCACAGAACACTGGAGCAAACATAGCTTATAACTAATGATTCATTTTAACTTGAATCTAAGTGAATTGAGGTTAAATTGATCAAAAACGAATGCTTGTCATTTCAGCGATAAATGTAGCCAAAATGTTCCCAGTAATAAATATTTAAATATTATTTTGATAAATGAAATTTTGTTAAATAAATGAGTGTTTTCTGTTCCATTTCTCATTTTGAAGCAGTTTGTGTGATAAATCTAGAAACTTCTCAGTGACTCTTTTCCCTCCTCTTTTCTAAAAGCTTTTTTTAAAGCTGCAAGAAATCCTTTGATGTGTTTTAAAGAAATATGTGACATCAACCACGTCTTCTTTGTTTTATTTATTTTTTCTTCCCAGGAATACAAGCTTCTGTTTGAGGGTGCTGGGAGTAACCCAGGCGATAAAACGCTGGAGGATCGCTTCTTTGAGCACGAGGTGAGCATGATCATGAGAAAGGACAGCGAGAGACAATGAGCTTAGTGAGGTTAGAGAGGACCAAAAGGACCACAGTGTTTGCTTCTGGCGCTGCGTTATGTAACACAACTGACCTTAGTAATTGGAAGATACACTGTCGTGGAACTACATGGCAGCCGTCTAATAAATCATCATAAACTGCTCGAATAGTGTTGCATGGCCAGCAGCAGGTTGGAAAGAAATCCTCTGTTTTCCCCTCTACTAATGAAGCCTACGTGTGTGTAATTTGTGCAGGTGAAGCTGAACAAACTGGCCTTCCTTAACCAGTTCCACTTCAGTGTGTTCTACGCTTACGTGAAGCTGAAGGAGCAGGAATGCCGTAACATCGTGTGGATCGCAGAGTGTATCGCTCAGAGGCACCGCGCTAAGATAGACAACTATATCCCTATTTTCTAATGTTAGACCCTTTCCTTAACTCCTGTCTGAAATTGTTCTTCCCACCCTGTTATTTATAAGTTCTGTATATTTTGAATCATTTCTATAATATCTAATGATCTGTGTTTGTGTTGAAGTCCAAGCTTTCAGGCAGCAGCTTTCTCTGGTTGAGATTTAACACGTTTACAGCCTGCCTCAAAGAAAATCATCCTGGGTGATTCTCGGTTCAGTTAAAGTGTTGGAAACTTTAATGTACTTTAAGGATCGAAGCAGCATTAATCATGCGACACAACATTTCGTTGTAGCTGGCGTGTTCTAATCTCTACACCTACACTCTGACATCCTGGTCTCGCGCTCATATTTCTCCTTGTAAATCTCCTGATCCATTGTCTTTACCGTAATGCATTATTATACAGATGGCTTGAAGGTGTTTAGTGCTGAGATGTGGAAAAAAAAAACAAGAAGAAGATCACAGGAACATCACTCTGAATAAAGCAAAAGTGTAATTGGACATTTTCCAGACTTTAGGGCTGCACAATTGAGTCAAACATTCCATAAGTTTAACATGTCTGTATATCCTTATCTTATTATAGTAAATCTTAATTTCTGAATCTTCCCAAATGAAACCTTGCTGTATAGACATGTCATTTTTCCCCTTGTAAAGTGAATCCCATCACAATCATTTCTCAAACTCATCCAGATGATGTAATGAGTATTACAAATGCATTAGTGGGGTGGGGGGGTGAAGCGAATTTTATGATAGAAACATGCCTAAGTGGACCGGTGTTGCGTTTTCTTGTGTATGGATGCATTACTCCGATTAAGCTGATGTGAATTGTGCTGTTCTCTTTTTTGTAAATTAGTCTTGACTAACTTATGGTGTAGATCAAATTTTATCAACGAGAGCCAGATGTGAAAGGTCGGACCTATATACGAAGATGATTTAAATGTGACCTCACGTTCAGGTATCCCGTGCTGTATAAACGATACTGTATTTCTGTAATCTTGCTTGTGTTCTGTGTCGGAGAGAATATACGGAATCTGTGTCTAAAGCTCAGTGGATGTCGTTATTGAACACGTGTATTGTGGTAAATATTTATTTAGTAGAACTACAAACCCACGTTATAGATTTCTGTTCAAAAAAATTCCATGCATAGATGAAATATTTCAAGCAGGCTCCAGCAGGTGGCGCTAATGGTTTAGTCTAGTTTCTCAGATGCAGATGCAACTATCCAGGTACAGTATAGGAAGACAAATTTTATTTAATATATATTTTATTTATTTATTTATTTTTACACCTGGCAGATAAAAAATGATTTACACTTGAGATTATTGAGGTCATGGGTCATGCTGAAGGGCCAGCATTGGCAACTCTCAATATTCTGATCTTAATCCCTGTGCCATGTAAGAAAAATAAAACGATGAGGGCTTCGAAGATCTTAATGTAGAAGTTTATTGCAACGTCGCAGTGACAAAATACATAAAGTACTTCATCGGAGTCAAAAAGAACGCAGGGAAAATCCTGCTCAAACCTTTTATGCAGTGTTTTCCGTGTGTAATTTAAATGAGTTTCACTAAATGTAAATTAGTGTAAGAACTGTGTATTCCCAAAGGGCTGGATGATACTGTCGTCTAGCCAGATGTCTTTCAATGGTAATCACGTTCACGTACACCTTGGCTAGGTATTGTTCTAGGTGTTCTCACCCAAACGGTCAGGTGCCACTAAATGCTAATCACGGTCCCCTTTGTTCCGGGATGGTTCTTGATGTCCTGCTGCCGCTCCCAGACTAATAATTAATTGGATTAAGTGTTCTAAATGTTTGGTAATGTTGCTTTTAATCCAAGGTAAAAATACCCAAAAATAGATAAACTGGTTTGAATTAAAAATATTTCTATATGATATGTAAGCCTTTTTGGGAATGAGCTCTTTCAGATGTGTACTGTGGAGTGGAATCTGGCTTGAGGCAGTCTGTAGTTTCTTACAGCCACTACTGCAGTAGCTCTAGACTGATTATTAAGGATGAACAATATAATATTTTATAATAATGCAGGTTTACTTTGAGCTTAACCTGCAGCCCACCACTGATTTCTTATTGTATACAACAGTAGGACTTGAACAAAAAGCTGTCTCTCACTTTCAGGGGTGAAATTTCAGAATTCCCTCATTGCATTTGCAAGCAGTGGGTTTGATATTACTGATGTGGGCATGTTTTACAGTCCATAAGTACTAATAAATGGTGGTTGGAGCTTAGTGGTTAAGACGTTGGATGACATCAGAAGGTCAGGAGTTCAAATCCCAGCACTGCTTAAGGCCCTTAAGCCTAAAATGCTTAGTTGTATAAATTAGAAAAATACAATTCACTCTAGATAAGGGTGTCTGCCAAATGCCATAATTCAAATAATGAATGCTGTCTCATTTTGTTAAAAAATGTTCTCACAAACTATATTCTCAAGTATTGTGTTGTTCCTTGAAGGCAGCATTGTCCACCCCCTACTGGTCATAGTATGTAAAAACAGACAGAATTTTCCGCCCAATCCTCTGTACTCACTATAACAAACTTATTTAGTAAATAAAAATTTTAGAGAAGGGGAAAAAACACATCAGACTTAGCACATGAGTTGAATCAGATGGTAGAAAGTTCTTGAATCTTAGTGTCAGTGCTAAAATATTTAAATATTATGCTTTCTGAAAAAGCATTACAGTTTCTGAAGCCTAACATTGCTCTGGGTTTATGAGTTACTTGCAGGCAAACTAAATAACAACACCAAACTGTGTCACCTAGTAATAACTGACCTGCCGGGAAAACAGGACAATCTCAAAGTTAACCTAAGTTCGTTCACCTCAAGCATGCATACAAATACACACACACACACACATTGACGTTCCTCGAAGGTGTTTCCATCCTTTGCCTCTGCATATGACATTTATGACTTTTTAAAGATTTATGTCATCATAGCTGGTAAATGGAAATTTTTGGCATTAGTGCATGCTCTTATCACAGAATTGCATGCTTTAAAAAGATAATCTCTATGTTGGATGGGGACCTGTTCATAAACATGTAAGATTACTATTTTATTGCCCTGATGTGGAGGAACAATTTTTTGAAACATGTTTTGAGATTTTTTGCGCAGGATGTTGCTTAGAAAACATAAGTCAACACAGAACAGCAATGAAACCTAATCTTGTAAGTGACAGAATCTCTCAGAACTGCAAGCTTTCAGTTGTGGGAAGAACAGGAAAGAAGTGAACACGTTGTGCTCTTTTCCTCTGAGTGTGGGATCAAAAGCTTATCAAGCAAGTCAGCAAGCCAAAGCCTGTGTCACACAAGACATTTCCTAGAGCATATAATTTTAGACAGAAGTAAATTAAAGCTTTGAATACACAGTCTTAACACTGGATTATTTGTAAATTGTGTTTCCATTGCATTCACTCTTCTTTAATTCGAGGCAGTATGTTTTTTTTTGCAGTTCAGCACAATGGCTTTTATTTTCTCCTGGATTACAAATCCCCATAATTACTGGTGTGGGGAAAAAAAGTGAAGATGACTCACAGAGACTTCTCTTTAGTGTTTCTGCTGATGTCAGGAAAGATTGTTCCTAGCTTCCCATACGAGGATCTAAATCCTCAGGGCCACATGTAGTACATGAGAGAAACTCTCTAATTAGGTATGTGTGTAAAGTATGGGTGGCTGAGACACTGGAAATCATTAAAAATCCATTCTAAGGTGGTTAGTAAGCACGTGCAGCAGACTGAAGTCGGGGATTAGTCAACTCTGAATCCAGAGAAACCTACATATGAACAGATTTAGGTTTTAAAAAAATGTACATCCATCCATTTCCTATACCCGGTTTATTCCTAATTAGGGTCAGCCAGCACACATTGGGCGAAAGGCAGGGATACACCCTGGACAGGTCACCAGTCCATCATAGGGCTACTCATATAGACAGACAACCACAGGCAATTTAGAATTACCAATCAACCTAATGTACACATTTTTGGACTGTGGGAGGAAACTGGAGTAGCCTGAGTGAACCCACGCAGGCAAGGGGAGAACATGCAAACTCCACACAGAAAGGCCCCTGCCTGTTCGAACCCAGGACCTTCTTGCTGTGAGGCAAGAGTGCCAACCACTAAGCCACCATGCTGCCCTGCAATTTTGACATAAAGGACAATAGAGAAAATGATCCACTTTGTTCACAATAATTATCGCAAATCTTTCGCATCCTTATGAAATGTGTCGGCAAAGCCTGAATCTAGGGGGCGTGTCAATCTGTTTAATCACCTGACTTGTCACTGCATTCTACACTCTGGTATAGAAAGAAATCAGCCCCAGCTTCACTTCTTCATATAGCTCTATGTATTTTTTTTTTTTTTTTTTTTTACAATACATTTTGGTGCTGTTGTGCATTTGTGAATCTATAAAAAAAAAAAAATCCAAAATAACCTTAAATTATCTGTGAAATGCGTGAGTGTTTTAACCTTGCTGGCACGACTGCACCAGCTGCCCCTCTTTTGCACATCTGTAGACCTTCTCTGTGTTAAATGGTTCTTACTGGACCTTAGAGATTTAACCGGTATTTAAAAGGAGTATTGAAGTTCAGTTCACCCTTCACCTCAGTGGAATTTATAGCTCACCTGATACTAAGTTGTAAAATAGGAACACACTAACCATGTGTAAAAGAAAAAAGCTTATTTGGCAGCTAGGTCATTAATAAATGTGAGGCCCATGAAATGCTCTGTGCTTGGAGTACACTACAGTCGATTCCTCACATTTAGTATACATTTTACTTCACAATTGTTTTACAGTTTTGATTTTTTTTAGCGCTTGTGTCAAATATTTATTAACAATGTTTTTTTGTTTATTCCTCAAACTTTTTGTACACTGATGCAATGGAAATATGCTGTTGCTGTATTTGTTTAGTAACTAGCATAAAACCTACTGTATGACTACATTCAGTTAAGAATTAACAAACCTTAGAGGAAATACTTAATATTAAATGTCTCAATGTGTGAATAATTGACAGAGGAACATTCATTCGCTAGTTCACTAATCCAATACATAAGCTAGGGTACATATATTTTGGGTTACACTGGGTATAAAATTTCTACACAAACAGGCTGTAAACAAGGGATGTCCTTGCAGTTTGATGGATCTTAATGTTTTTCCAAATAAGAGTGGGGAAATGTTGCCAAGTCAGGATGGTAGATTCTTACCTCAAAAGCAAGAGTGGTACAATAAAATCAAACAGTGCTTCAACAACGTATTTGCTTAGGGGTGTGCAAAATTATGCAACAAGTTTATTGCAAGTTTTTTGTTTTTTAATATTTTCTTGTTTAAAAATGTTTTTTTTTCTTTTTTCATTTTTTAAATGAAAAAGGACCACAGGATTTCATTTCTGCTTTTTGCAGATGATGATGCCCTGTTGGCTCCTTTGAGCCAGGACCTACAGCGTGCCCTGGGGCGATTTGCAGCTGAGTGCGAAGCGGCTGGGATGAGGATCAGCACCTCCAAATCCATGGCCATGGTTCTCGAATGGAAAAAGGTGGCTTGTTCCCTCCACATTGGAGGGGTGGTCCTCCCTCAAGTGGAGGAGTTTAAGTATCTCGGGGTCTTGTTTACGAGTGAGGGAAAGATGGAGCGTGAGATTGACAGACTGATCGGTGCAGTGACGCAGTCTATGTACCGGTCTGTTGTGGTAAAGAAGGGGCTGAGCCGAAAGGCAAAGCTCTCAATTTACCAGTCAATCTGCATGCCTCCTGGATGTCTCTTTGGGGAGGTGTTTCGGGCATGCCCCACCGGGGACAGAAGACCCAGGACATGCTGGAGGGACTATGTCTCTCGGCTGACCTAGGAATGCATCGGAATCCCCCTGGAAGTGTTGGAGGGAGTGTCTAGGGAGAGGGAAATCTGGGCATTCCTTCTTAGACTGCTGCCCCCACAACCCGGCTCCAGATAAGCAGGAGACAATGACATGACATGACAAAAAACCTACCCTTTAAACAGGGGTGTGTAAACTTTTATAACCCTAGTCTTTACATGCATGCGCTGCCTTTGCAGCAGTTTTCAGATTTTATTTTTCAAAATGAAATGACTGCATTGTATTTTGAGATGCAGTCAAGAAGATACACTATACACTGTGCACAAAAATGTACACCCCAACCATCACGCCCATTTGGGGTTTTTCTGCAAATTATTGCCACAAATTTGGAAGCACACGATTATCTAAAATGGTTTTGTGTGTTTCAAACCTGTTTTCTGTGCTTAGTTTATTACATTTTATTACACATTTCTCCCATTCTTATATCCAATGGATGATTTTTTTTTGTATTGGTCATCATTACTGATCTAGGTTTCACAAAGGCACCTAGATTTCAGGCTCTATTGACCTTTCTATGTCTCCTTTCCTCATCTCATAGCTCGATAAATTCAGCATTAATTTCACTCAGCTTTGGTAAGATCCCTCTCTGCGGTCTGACTTTCAACAAGCCCAGACAACCCAGGCTGAGTCAACCATGTGCTATGAACTTAACCAGCAAACCGAGAGGACATTATGTTTTCATAACATGCATCTGAACGTTAATCAGAGACCAGAAGTTTGCATTGAGCAGAAATACTTGGCTTCATCATCACAAGCCTTACTGATGGATGGGTAAACAAAGCAGCATCCACATTCTCTTAGTGAGCGCAGAATATTGAAGATGTGGTGAAAAGACAAAGAGTACAAGAATAATCAATCTGACCACGTAGTGTGGAAAACATAACATGACTTTTCATAGAGTCATCAGTGTGGTCTTCAGAGGAACACAGCCAACAGGCAATTTGTCTAAAACCTGATATTAAAAACTGCTCTAAGTGAAACAAATCGTCTGTGTGGCTTTGTGTAACTGTGCTTAATGCAGCTAAAAGGAGCTAAAATTATTAACCAAGGTTTCCAGGTTTCAGGAAGCCCATTTAAATCTTAAAAAATACACAAAAGATTTGAAACTAGCCCCAAAGATTTAGAACTTGAAATGGCGAAAGTTCACCTTGGTGCACAGATAATTCTTATATACGGATGTGATCCACTACATAATCCCCCAGTTCCTTCTCCCAGTCTTTAAATACAAATACCTTACTACAGAAACAACTTTGTACCTCACTATATTCAGTAGACACACTATATTCACTTACACATTGCATACGTTAGTCCAGTTATATGCTATATAACAAGATTTTGGAGGCCACAGAGAATTTTGGTATAACAGCTAATAACCATGTCATTAACTGCCATATGTTTCCATTGAAAACTTTATAAGCAAGTAAAGGGCAGCATGATTCTCTGGATTACAGCTTGCTGTAGTTCCTTCAATTTCGAACACTAGTTGAGGTTTGTCAATCCGTCTATCAGGTTTCTGTACCGATAATACCACACAGGGTCATGAAGAGCCTGGAGCCCATTCAAGGGACACTTGAGACAGGGTGGTAACCCATCTCAGGGCACAATTTCACACATGCTTGCAGACTACGGACAATTAGAGATGCTGTTCAACCTACAATGCATGTATTTGACTGGGGGAGGAAACCCCCAAAGCACAGGGAGGACATGAATACTCCATGCATACAGGGCAAAGGCAGGAATCCATCCTCCACCATTCTTTTATAACCAATAAATCTTATTTCTGGAACAGGCCAATTTTTTAGCAATGTACAAGTTACATGAACAACAATCATCATTATCATCTAGTATTTAAAAAGCACTCATTCATAAAGCTGGGAAACTGCCCATCTATTTTCATCTTCCCTTCAAACTGTTCCCTTGATCACAGATATAACGCTCTCAAATCGCAATATGGAAATACACGACTTGACAGTTCTTGGTTTTCCTGGAAAGCTGTCCTACTGTGGTCTTGGATCTATCGTAATAAAACGAGCATGACAGGTGGTCAAATAATTTTCCATCAGCTCAGCTTCTCGACTTGTTTTGAGAAGTCACAGGTTTAGATTACTCTAAGTGTCTTAGTGTAGCAGAAGGCCTTGTACAGGATTCCAAGCATCTGTTGAGCTGTGACAGTGTGCAGACCTGCTCTGTGTGAAGCCTCAGACAAAGTGTTCTTGCAAGTGTTTGGCAATGAGAAGTACTAAACATGATCTCATGAGAAATTTGCATTAGTTTGGACATGTGGATACATTTCAGAACATTTTGTATGAATGAAGTCGTAAAAAGGGGTACTAACGCTGTAGCCCTGATTATAATCTTATTGTAAACTTAAATTAGAAAACTCTCAATTTGGGTTAATCAAATTGGGTTGTTATGAATTGTTACTTCACTCTTGGAGTAGGTGGTACCACTGATTTTCTTTTAGAACAAACAAATCCTGAAGCCAATATTGAATATCCACTGTGACAATTTGTAAAAAATGGCTTATAAGAATTAAATCGATAACATTCTTAACTTCACCATGGTTTAACGAATGGTTATTTCAGCCATGCTGTCAGTTCAGTTCAAATTGGCCATTCTACTCTCAGATCAAGTGTTATTTCACCTGCTCATCATTCTGTGTGAGAAACCAAAAGACCGTTGTGTTTGTCATCAGATCAACAGTTTCTGATATACTCAAACCAGCCTATCTGGCATCAACACCCGTGCCAAGACTTGCTGCCCATGACTGCGTACATGATAGTGCCATTATCTTTTCATTTTTCCCAGCATTAACCTACCGAGGTGTGTTAAATCAGGTATGACATGAACAATCATGACATTATTTTCGAAATAATTTGATGTAAAGACTTACTGTAAATTATGTTTTGTTGTTCAACGTGTTAGAGTTTAGCAGTGGAAAGCATATTTTGGAACAAGCACTATGCTGAGGTATTATATTTTTATTTATCTTTTGAAAGTTGCTAGAAAAATATATAGACCTTTCAACTAATCAGAGAATTTATGACACCAGTCAGGTTACTTAGCAACAGTTGTATAGATGGTCAAATTTCCAATGCTTTTAGTTAATAGACATACAGTATATACTGATCTTATACAGTATATACTGACATACACTGTATACTAATCTTATGGTTAAGATCAGTAAGGGTGAATATGTCAATTTCAGGTTATTTCAGTGAGTTTTTCTTTCTTTAATGGACGTGTACCAACAATTTTGTCCATGTGTGCATATTTCTAATGGTTAGGATCAGTACGGCTGAAGATGATGGGTCTGACGGCATGATGAATAATAAACTATAAAACAGAGCCTGCAGAGGCCCATTGTTAGCTGTGTAACCCCTGCTTTAAGGAGAAGCTGGAACACACTGCGATGTGTCATTATTTTATTTCTACCACAGTTATCATGCTTCTGGACATATTCTACAGTTCCAACAGAAATGATGTGACTAATAAAACAGACTGATTTTCTGGAGCAGGTGTATTGGATTATGCTTAGAGGTGACTTATATAAAAGAGACATTTCCCAGTAACAGGCTTGATGACAACTGGTCTTCATTGCTACATGGTGCAATCTGTTGCCCTTTACTCTATTTTATTTTTATTTTTTTACTTTATACATCCTTGATTTGGTTCCACCTTTTTCTTTTCTTAACCTTTGTGGTTTGGCTCAAGATTTACGTCCTTGTTCTCAGTCCTGCACAGCTGGTCTGAAATTACAAATCTTGGAAAGACATCCTGGAAACATTTGTACTTTCTGAGCGGGTGATTTGGATTCGAGCTAACCAACGTGTCCTCTATTGTCCTTCAGTTCATCACGGTAATTTTGTAAGGCTAGGCTGAAAAAAGGAAAATCGTGATTGATTTTTGAACATACATTATAATCTCCCACTGTTTACAGTAGGGGTCCCAGTTTGTGAGCAGTCACATGCTTATAAACTCCTCTTGTATACTCAGCTCACACCATGCAGAGGTGCTCGGGTACAGCTGTGGCCTGCTGTTGATTGGATGTAAACTGGCGTGGGATTGATCAAAGAAACAGGCCTCACAAGGGTGCACTGATTCAGAAAGACTGGGCAAGCACATGTGGTCTATGTTCAGATCAGTCATGTTTAGAGAAGTTCCCTCAAACAAAATCCTGGTATAGCATTTTCTTAAATTGATTAAGATGAAATATAACAGGCGAGAAAAAAATCTTTGATCCCAAAACATATTCAGTTATACCAAGACGTATGTCACTTGGACTGCATGTTTGTTAACTAACAGTGTTAAATTAAAATCTTTAACTGAGTCTTGAGACAAAGGCCATGCCTGAAACCCCATGCCTGTTTCACATTCATTAATCCAGCCCAAAATATTCTCTTTCACAGTTTTCTCTTCGCTTCCTTCCTAAAGACATGTAATTGTCCATGTTTGTCTTTACTTGCAAATTACAAATGGGACTGGATGGATATTGGCCTGCATTTTACATTGTGAAGGCCAAATCATATGTTTTTTATTCAGCGTAAGTTTGAAAAAAGTCTATCCGTGGTTTTAGGCAGCACAGAAACTCTATAAAAGCCATCACTCCACTATTTATTCTAAGCTCTTAAGAACAAAATGTATTGCCTAGTGGAAATAATGGAACTGATCGCAGATTTCAAGGCGTCTGTAATTTTTTTAATTGAAGGTCTACATTTCCCTGGAGGATCAGGCATAAAAATACCTCTGCGGAAAGCTCTGATTTAGTATAATTCTGAATTATTCTGTTAATATTACACAAGCACTTGTTCACCCTTTCACTGTTTACATGTTGGCATCGTTTGAGAGCAAAGTGCTCATCAAATACATGCCCAGATCTTCCAGTGTGCAGTAACACAGTCTCTGCTCTCAAAGAAACTCAACACTGTCCAAAACCAATGTGCAATTAATGAGGTAAACATGCATGACAGCAGCGAAATGTCTGGCACTGTAACCCCACTCCAGTGGCCAAAGTTCCCATTTGAGAGGGAAAATCGCGGTCCCCCTGTTCCCCCCATGGTTCTGTTCTCATCCTCGCTTCCAGGTAATTTAAGGCCATTTCCAAGAATCACTGACACTGTGTGTACTCCTGCCAAGCACAGGAATGGAACAGGATGCTATTTCCTGAGTGGACAAGGAGACATATCTAAATCTGTGCTATTCATCAGCTGCTGACCATTCAGTAATCAGATTCAGAATTATCAGCACCCTCCAAGAGGGGGAAAAAATGACATTTAAAATGAACCTTACACACAATCATTCCAATTCTTTTCCCCTAATTCAGTAATTCTTGGGGTTAGGGTTAGTTAGGGTTAGTTAGTACCTCCAGAGGCTAAGTAGGCTAAGTACCTCCAGAGGTTCCTCCAGAGGTTCCTCAATTATCAAAGTTATATGTATTATAAAGTTCTTATAGTTATAAGGCTGCATTATGGGTCATGTTAATTGACCAGGTGCAATCCAAACCTCAATAACTCAAAAACAGTTAATCCAATCAGTGATGACAATATAGGCTGTTCTGTTACTGGAAAGTTCAGGGGAAAAAGCTCTAGGGCTCAAACAAATAGCAAGAATATTACTGTACACATTTGAATCTAAATTTTCTTACTCAGATGTACAAGTAATCTATCTATCTATCTATCTATCTATCTATCTATCTATCTATCTATCTATCTATCTATCTATCTATCTATCTATCTATCTACGTGTTCTTACTCAGATGTACAAGTAATCTATCTATCTATCTATCTATCTATCTATCTATCTATCTATCTATCTATCTATCTATCTATCTATCTATCTATCTATCTATCTAAATGTTCTTACTCACATGTACAAGTAATCTATCTATCTATCTATCTATCTATCTATCTATCTATCTATCTATCTATCTATCTATCTATCTATCTATCTATCTATCTATCTATCTATCTATCTATCTACCTATCTATCTATCTATCTATCTATCTATCTATCTATCTATCTATCTATCTATCTATCTATGAATGTGTACAGCAAGTTCTGCTGCACTGTTTGTTCTGACACCTTCCTATGATATCCAGCATTAACTTTTGCTATATGCCAAAATGAAATCTTATCACAGTCAGTAGGGTAGAGTAACTGTAGAGTATGTCAGTTTCATAAGCTACTAAAAAGGCCATCTGCTTACACATGGATACAGATACAGATATAACCGGTATATTCGTTACTAAGAGCCGTAATCAGATAAGTCAATAGATACAATAATAATTTCTCACTATTCAGACTTGTGAGATGGTATGTAAGATGAGTTCAGTTATTTCAATTACATGAAACACTTCATGTCACTTATTTTTAATGAGAACATTTTTTAGGCCAATCACAATTTAATCAATATGGATTGGGTGTTCTGACACCTTTCTATCATAGGCAGCATTCATTTTGTCAGCAATTTGTTGCAGGTGATCTTATGTTGGATAGGAACAGATGGACTAACCTGTTACATCAGTGAGCCTTGGGTGCCAATGACCTCGTCGCTGGTTCAGTAATTGACCCGGAACACCTCACAATACCTTACACCTTACAATACTTTCTTTTGGTGATGCTCTGATGTGTTCCAGTCATCTAGCCATCATAATTCATTTAACTCAGAAGTCACTCACATCCATACACTTGCCCATTTTTCCTGCTTCCAACACATCAACTTCTTGAACTCACTGTTCACTTGCTGATAAACCTGATCCATCCTTTTTGGTGGACTGGGTTTTGGGTACCTGGGTCAGAGGAGGATATCGTTGCTCATCTCTGTGAAAAAGAATACAAGACACGGCAAACAGACTTCTTTAAAAAGTCAACTTTATTTTGCTTGAACAAGTGGACAATTTACATTTCTTTCTTTCTTTTCATTTTTTGTATAAAAAAATTCACAGTTTAAGTGATTCATAAAGAAAGCGGAATAAATATTTTGATTTGTAGCAATAATGGTGGTGTGAAAAATAACAAACCAAACAAACAGGGAAATAAAACTAGAAGAAAATAGGAGAGTTCTGCTTGATCTTTTCAACAAAAATTGAATTATTTACAGGAGATTACAGGGGACTGTGCATGGACATTATATTGCTTGTAGCCGGCTAAATAAGCTGGAATTGTTAATAAATAACTGGAAACTGGAAAAGTTTCAGCTCACCCTATAAAAAAGATGAAGTAGATGAATGTATTTAATGAACTGGCGCTAGAACCGTGAACGGATTTTGCACTGAGTAGCAGCAATGGTGTGTGCTTTATGAACCTGAGGTGAGATTGAGGCTCAGTGGTGTATGTCATTGAGCCAAAGTCTTGCGAAGGACTTTTGTGAACAAAATAAAAGTCTGTGTTTTGTGGAGGAACCGAAGGTGAAATACAGAAAATTGGAAGGTGTGTGAACTATACACATCTATCACATAGTGTTATCACATAGTGCAATTTAAAATGACCAAAAAATATTTGTAGGGAATGCATCAGCTGATATTGAGGTGAAGCCAAATTTGAATTTCTATTAAAATAGTTACTCAGAAAGCAAACCTATTCAACAATCCCTTCAAAATGATGACAAAAAAACCCCATAAAACATTATACATTATATAAAACAGCACAAAAACATATACACATATTGGCATTGGGTCACTATGAATGGATTACATCAGTGGTCCTCTAGCATCTTTTATATACATGGAGTTACAACAGATTCACTCTATCCTGGAGATGTTATTGTTGTTGCTGATGATGTCATTGTTGTTGTCGTTGATGCGGTTCAGCTCGTTCTGTTTCCCGAGTGCACGTGGCACCACTTTCTTTTTCAGAAAGATTTTTTGCAGGAACTTGTCACTGATGCTCAGGGGGAAGTAGCTGTAGATGAAGTACATGAGGCCGACACCAGGCCCGGCATAGTAGCGTACCCGAGGCTGCGGCGCGAGCAGTGACTCCACGATAGTGTTTACGACCGGGCTCAAGTCTTCAGAGGCTGATTTGGCAAACTTCTGGAAGAGGTCCTTGGTCTCCGTGACGTAGTCTTCGCCATACTCTTCTAAAAGGCTTGGTGACAGGTTCTGAAGGAGGCACTGGTGCTGTTTCTCCCAGTACTCTGTGTTACTGCTCTGTCCTAGGAACAATAATAAAGATGTGCTTTAAAAATGGCGCTCTTATTCTAGCTAAAATCTTAACGCTAACAGGCGTATGTCGTATTTCAGTAGCACACTTAAACACTTGTGAATATTTAACCACGCTTTTGTTCCTGTAAAACCAGGACATCTTGTGATACACACAAACACTACTGCATCATACAATGAAAGTACTGGCTTCCAGGATTAGTGAGTATTTCATCATAATAGGAAGAAGCTTGACTGAGAGATTAGAGATGAATGAATTGAGCGGAATGTAAACACAACTCTGGGTACAATTTATCCTGCTGTTCCTCTACCAATCCCCTATAACTGCTTTTGGCTGTGCAGCCTGTTAAATTGAGAAAAGTAAAGTGAGAAAAGAATTTGAGCAAGAAATGGTTTCAGTTAAAAGAGCTGAAATGGGGGTTTGTTTTAAAATGTTGCACAATTTCTTAGTCTTTCCATTGGTTTCCCGGTAGTAATGGAAATGTAGTTAAATGTTTAACGCTGTATATATTAGACTTTAAATTGGTAATGCTGGAATCTATTGACGTCAGTACTTCACTGTAGCTCATTATGTCAAGGAATAAGGTCGTCTGTGAGCAGTGACGCTTACTGGTGCTAATAGAGGCTGTTCGGGCAGGAAGCATGCTGCCTCTTGCTTCTTTTCCAAATATTCATTAGAGGAAGGTTGGAATTTTTTATACCAAAATTAAAAGAAAAAGACAACAATACGTTTTAAAGCAAATCAGGATGAAATCTAATACATGTTCTGAAACAAAGGTTTAGTGGACAGTGTGTCAGTGACTCACAAATATGTTTCCATTATAAGATGTTTTGCAAAGTTTAGGTGAAGAATAGAGTTATTATGAAGAAAATGTCTGCAGGTTACATCTGTAAATTGGAAATGTATGTGCTTCATGGTGGCCTTTGCTGACTTTGTTTTTCTCATACAAAGTCCTTCAAAACAAAAAGAAGTAAAACGTGACTCCTTTTTTTTTCAGTAGCCCAACATTTTGGGTTATTTTGTGTGTTTTTGAGATGAAGAGATGGGCTGGACTGGAATTTTTGCTGAGACCTGGCAACCCTGGTTGATAATATTCACTCTTATGTTTGTGTTTAATTGTGCATGTGTGTGTGTGTGTGTGCCTCACTGTTGCCGGAAACCACACCTGCTGCATCAAGTTGAACAAAGGTACATTTAAAACCACTTAAAAGAATCTGCTCATACTGGATTATACGTTCTCAGAGCTCAACTGTTTATTACCTCTTAGGAGAAATCAACTGTGATAGTCTCATGCACATCCATGTTAGTGAAGAGGATTCACTTCAGAAAAGTAATCCGAACTCATGAATGAAAGTGTTTTCTCACCTGTTTTAAAGGCAGAAGGAAATATAGTGGACACTTTGACCCCCCATGGCTCTAACTCATGACGGAGAGTGTTAATGAAGAGGTTTAGTGCTGCCTTTGAGGCCCCGTAGGATGCCAGACATGGGAAGGGTTGTTCACCTACACAGACACACACACACACACACACACACACACACATACTAAATCAGTCTACCCCAAGAACTCAACATGACTTAAGTGTTTAAAGCCATTTGCTTATCATCCCCTTTATTAACACCACATGTGTTAGATTTCATAAAACACACAATAAAAACCACTTTGATTTAATGTCCAGCCTTTTAACGTGTACTTTTATTAGTGCCGTGTTCTTCAGGTAAATGTAGATAAGCTAAAAAAGAAATAATGCATCAATTCCATGTACAGCACAGAACTCTCCATACTTAGTAGGCGGTGTTTCAGATACACCATGACAGCTCCTGATCCCCACAAAGAATTGCGCTATTGTTTAGTGAAGTGTTTGCTCCTGAGAGCAAGAACGACTCGACGAATCAGCACTGTGCCAGGAACTAACTATTCACAAGTGCAGGAGGAGCACAGCTTGCTGGGGGTTAATTGCACATCGCGCTGTTTTATATAAACATGTGGTTTGGCCTTGGGTGATGAGAAGTAAAATAAAGGGGGGTTTTGTGTTTCATACAGTGCCAGCTTAACTGTTGACAGGATCTGAAGACCGTTTGAAAACACAGCCCACCTGTGAGGAGGCTTACTGGAACATGGCAGGGAGACATTCACATGGTAGCGTCTGTTGTGCTTAAGTGCCAAAAAAAAACCTCCTACTCTGCCCCCATTGCCTAGTGAGATCCCTCTGATGGAGACATCTTTGTTTAACAGGGCCGGATGCCAGTACTTTAGCCAGGACTCAGGCCATAGCTTGAATTGGCATGAAGGCAGTAAACAAGGGGCGATAAAAATCGGGAGCATGGAAGGAAGGAAAGTAATGGCACTTGCACCGTGCTTGTGTTATCCTGTAATCTGAGGTCGAAACATAAGCTGTTCTCAGTGGAGGTAAACACTGAGCCCACATGAGTCAAAGACACATCAGGGAGATACGAATCTGGGATCTATTTTTACTATGTTTAGACATTTTTGGACATTTGGAAGAACTCCAGGTCTTTAAATGGGTTGAGATAAAGTCTTACACTAGATTAAGGAATGTGTGTGTGTGTGTGTGTGTGTGTGTGTGATGTGTGCTGTGTTTTTGAGTGCGTTATGTGTGTGTATCAGGTTGTTACAGGTTTATTTTGCCTCCTTGTGGTTGTGCAATTATTTGTAATGAGATTTAAAATGTAAATTTTATTGGTAAATGGTCTTTAAAGGTTTAACAGGTGAACACTGACTAATTCCAGATAGTGGAATAAGTGGATAAGTGTCTGCTGCAGTCTGATGGAAATTGAATGGACCCAGTGGACCCAGTGAACCTGTGGTGTTCACATGTATACACATCTGCACTTCAGGCTTTCTAATTTGCAAGTATGTGGACACTAACCCATCATACTCATACATGATAATGCCCCTGTGCACAATGGAATGTTTGCTGAGGTCGGAGTGGAAGAACTCAATTGTCTCAGACTGCACAGATCCCTGACCTCAACTCCACTGAACACCTTCGGGAAGAACTGGAATGCTGACTACGTGTCAGACATGCTTGCCCGACATCACAGCCTGACCTCACTAATGCTCTTGTAGTGGAATGAACCCAAATCCCTCGAGCCATGCTCTAAAATCTAGTGAAAAGCCTTCCTAGAAACATGGAGGTTATTATAATAGCAAATTGGGACTAAATCAGGAACAAGATGTTCAAAAAGCACACATGGTCTAGAGTCCACATGCTTTTGCCCGTGGAGTATACAGAGGCATTCAGGGTTATTTACATGTTGATGAACTGTATGGAGTATTTAATTTTGTGCCAAAATTGTAAAACAAAATGTACCATCCATAATTAATCAATTAATTAATTAATTAATTAATTAATTAATTAATTAATTAATTAATTAATTAATTAATTAATTAAATAATTAAATAAAATGTTTACTATTCAAATGATCTTATTTGCTGTTAAAAAAAGTGAATTATTTTTTCAGGAAGAAAGAACAATAGCACCACCAATGGTCAAGTAAACAAACACAGGGATAGGGCTGATTTCTTTCTAGCCCAGACTGTAGTATCAGTGTATCAGTGACAGTGGTGTCAAGAGACATGCCTTCATTACGAAACACAAAATGGTGTTACTTCCCTCTCTTTACATGAGCAGTGTGTATGCATAATAGTTTTATGGCCATGATGAGACCAGATACTATAATGGTCTTTAAATTGCCACTCGAGTTACTTAGAGGTCAGAATTTTTTTCAGCCCTGCCATTCAATTTTATGATCAACACCTTCATCTCTTTTTCCCATTTCTTTTGTGAATTTTTCAGCTTCCTGCTTGTGTTATAGGGTGTTACTGTGAAAATAAATTCAAAAACTATTGTATAATATAAATATGACATTAAAGCATGCATTTCATATCCAGATTGGGAGTTGCCTTCGTTTTTGATAAAATGGCATATGGCTTTGCTATGAGGATGTTTCACTCCAGAAAAATAAGATGTACAAAGTGTAGTAAAGGGATAGAGTGTTATATCCCGGATCTGCAGGAACTCATTACAGAACTATCAATGGAAAACTTCAGGCCAAATCCTATAAGGAAGAACAATGAGATTTACTGTGTGTGTGTGTGTGTATGTGAATTGATGTATGTTGAAGTGTGTATATATACCAGATGGACTGGAGATGGTCACTATTCGGCCTTTGTTCTGTCTCAGCAGAGGGAGGAAGGTCTTGGTAACGCAGAGGGTTCCGAAGAAATTCACCTCCATGCAGCCTCTGTAGCATGACATGAGGGACAGCTCAGCATCTCCGAAGTTCACACACACTCCTGCGTTATTTACCAGAGCCCACAGTCCTAAAAGACACCCAATGACACATTTCAAAAACTGTGGGTGTGCAACTGTCAAAGGGTGAAGCATTTCAACATGCAGCTTAATTATCAGTTATTGTTATAAGAATGATATGAATGATCATGAGGATTGTATTAGGGAGTGTATTAAGAGGTTAAAGGAGATGTACTGGATGTGTTGTTTTCTCATCCTCCTGTGAACTACATTATTGTGGATATGCAGAGAATGAGCAGAACAAGTGCCAGAAATGACACTTTCTCTTTGATTTTATTCTGAACAGATCGAGGGATTGTACTTGAGTTGCACAAGAGTTTCAGCTGTAACAGCCCAGCTGTTGTGTTTGTAGGCTTGGTCTCAGGTTCCACCGTCTCCCTCACACATTCATACACTCCATCTCCCTGCACTCATGCTTCCTGCATGTCTGCTTTGACCGCAATTTTTACAGACATCTGGAGAAGGATTTGATCCGAGCGATGGACAAAACAAAGAAATAAACACTTATCTGTAATTCATTAGTAGTGATGCAAATGAAGAACATGCATAAATGGGTTTGATGGCTTGTGGCTCTGGAAGGGAAAAATCAGATGACTATGTGATTTGTAGTGAACACTGGGAGTCTCTGAATTCACCCCAGAGCAGTGTTTCTTTGCCAAATGTATTACTAGATTATTCAGTGTTTTATGATGATATGTTTATCCAGGGTAATAACACATTTATAGACTTTCAGAGAAAGCATAATATAAAAAACAGAGTTAGACTGAATATCTAAGAAATAAAATATGGCATGACCTGCTCTTTATAGGGAAAACTATAAAGAGCTGGGTGGTATAATGCGGCCTGATTATAAAGAAAAAAAGTTTTATTCCTCTTATAAAACAGATTTAGCAGTTTATTGATGAATGATACATCATGTTTTTAAGCATTTATCATTTTATGCTGCAGAACATAAACGGTGGACAAACATCAAAAGCCACTTGTCATGGCAAGAAGAACTCGAAAGCAAGAAAGCCACCAGTCTTTCCTTTAATTGGTCACCTATCTAAATCAACAGCCACCTGAACTTCAGATAAAATCCACATTAAACTTCAGTAACTTTGACAGAGGCATGGTTGTTGATGCTGGGTGGGCTGGTTTAAATAGTTAATTGCACTTTACCGATAAGAAACGTTCATGGGCGGACTTATTCAAGCTGAGTGGAAGGCTACAGTAACTCAAATAACCACAAACCATGTTGAGCTGAAAAAAATGCACAACATGACATGAGCTACAACAGCAAAAAACCATATGACTCTACTGCTACTGAGTCTGCCAAGAGCAGGACCTGGAGGCTACATCTGGCAAGGAAATGAGTTGAAGATCGTAAAATGACCAGGTGATGGTTTTCTGATTTTCAGCTTGTATGTTATACACAGACAAACTGGTCAGGGTTGTAGGGGAACCAGAGCCTCTCTTAGGAGCAAGGAGGGAGAATAGAGTTTAATTCAATTCACGGGACCACACCCACATCCACACACACAGAAACTTTCACACAGCCTTTCACACCTCGGGACAATCTACCTGACCATATCTGCCTACCTGCATGTTTTTTGGAATATAAAAATTGACAAATTTCCACAGAAAAGCAGCTACGGCACACCATATACTTACGCAATTATGCTCATCAATCAGTGGAAAGTGCATTAAGGACACAAAAGACATGTACCTTCTTGTAGCAGAAACAATACTGTGCTGTGAGAGATGAACACTCATATACTTATATATACATTGTGCAAGATAACAAGAGGACACAAGAGGTCCGTTGTTGTAATGTGGTATGGTTCCTTATTTTTCTCTTATGACCTGATACAACACTGCATTTCCTTGTGCACAAGTCATTTAGTGGAATTTCTTTTATCATTGTCAGATTATGGTCAGTGTCTGAAATAAGAGGAAAATGACTCTTATGTTGGAAATGGGGCAGCGGTAGCTAAAGAGGTTAAGGCTCTATTTTGTTGATTGGTGTTTAAGCCTCGGCACTGACAAGCTCCCAGTGTTTGAACAAGGCCCTTAACCCTCCATGCTCCAGAGGTGCTGCATCATGGCTGATGCTGTGCTCTGACCTCAAATTCCACAGCTGGCATATGCGAAGAAAGAATTTCATTGTGCTGTAATGTATATGTGAAAAAAAGGATTCGTCTTCTATTAGGCAGCTTGCACTTTGCTCTAGTTTGAAAATAAAGTGCACCAAATGAAACGCTGCCAAGTCATACACATGGCTCAGCGAGAAGGCCATGCATTATTGAGCGCCAGTGACTTTTTTCCAAACTCGACGATTACCAACATGCAAATGCACCCACCCAATGTTTTACCTCAAGTGACTCCTGTAATGTAAACAATAGTAGAGGAAGTCATCCAAAAGGGAGTAAATTTGTACTTGCCTTAAAAAGGTCATTGCTACTCTATGGTGCGTTTGAAGTTTTATTTATAACACGTTGCTCCTGCCAAGAAATGAGAAGGAACAGAGAGAGAAAAAAAACAAAGAGGAGGACATTCCAGCAAGAAGGTGCTAAAAGGAAAGTTCCCCCCACCCCCGTTTTGAGGTTCTGAAATAATTTGTTCTTTGTTCATAGATTGTTTTGTTTTTTTGTGAGATATGTGAGTATGCCAATCTGACATCACCGGGTGAACATTGCTAGTACTGTTTCATGTCAGTGATCTCAAACAGATCAAAAAGAGAAACGCCCTGATTCCAATCTAAGTAATACTCTTAAGGATAATAGGAATAACTCAATTTCAGGTTTCAACAAACTACAAAGTTGATGTTTTTAGACCGCATTCCAACTATATGATGCAACTGCACTGAAGTACAGCACTTAGCTTGGCTAGTTAGTTATTTACGAGGTGATGAGTGTCACGTGTTGATGGTGATACCATGAGGGAAGCTGAAGCTTGTGAGAATGTAATGCAATATCCAGAAGTGTTGTGTCATGTGTTTGGAAATACACTTGTGTGAGTTCTTACCTTTGATGCCCAGCTTGGCCTTGGTGTTGAGCAGAGCCTGTTGAACCTGCTGTGGCTGAGTGATGTCCACCTGGAGCAAGGTCAAGCGAGAAGAGCAGCTACTCCTAAGGCGCTTTGCCCCCTCACCATCTGCGTCCAATACCGTGGCAAACACTTGGAAACCCATTGCGTCCAGACGCCTTGCTGTGGCATGCCCAAACCCTGAGTCACACCCTTCAGATGGAGAGAGAGAAAGAGAGAGAGAGAGAGAGAGAGAGAGAGAAATCTTCATTTTTTTTTAAAATGCTGCACAATATGGAAATAATATGGAAACTGGCAATACAACACTATTCAACTTAGTAGTAGTAGTTGTTGTATTATGGAGCAGCTGTTTAGATGTTAAAAATTTTCCACTAGTTTCTGTAGAAGCGGTTTATTTGCATAATACATTCCATTAAACATACTGTATATACAACAGTCTGTTTTATCACATTTATTTTTCATATTTTCTTCACAGCTCGGAACTTTTGATTGTGTTAAGAACAGAAATCAGAAACCTGAACGCATTTTTCTTTCAAGGTGACATTTACTTTTGCTCGACCGATGTTACTGTTTAACATGGAAGGTAATCATTTTTTTAATTATTAATAGACTTTATTATAGACATAATAGACTTTACCCTGTCAAAATTCTTAAAATATTTAAAGACAGAAGAAAGTTATTCCAGTATAAAAGATTTCTTTCCCGAATATTAGTTTTGTAAGTGGTTTCATTTCATGTGTCTGTCTTTATCAGTAGGAAAAAAAGAATTAGCTGATAAATATATTGTATTGCATCATGTATTTAGGGATTATTGTCCCAGTAATAAGGATTATTGTCTCAATAATCTTTCTCCATTGTTCTAAAAAGTCATCTTACGCAGAGGAAAGAACATTCTTGACATGATTTCTTTCTTTCTGCTTATCCTTCACTGTTTATTCCAGGGGACTCGTGGCAGGGGAGACTCTGGACCCGGTGGCAACCCATCACATGACACAATCACACACACTACGGACGATTTAGAGATGCCAATCAGCTTACAATGGGACATGGAATCACAAAAAAAAGTTATATGTCATATAAAAAGAAGTTATATCCACTAGGTATGAAATATTTTGGAAGTCATTTTGTTGTTTAAAGGAATTTCTTATATGTATGAAGACACCCTGTAGAAAGATATTTAACTAACATACGTCTCTCACTCTTATAACTACACATCTCTCACTAGTTAGTGTTTGCTTTCGCAGTTAATGAAGTGCTTTTAGATGAATAACTGGATAACTAAAACAAAACGCCAAGACTTTAAGTGACTAGGTTTACAATACTTTTGTCATTTCGCTCACCTCTAACACCAAGATAGTCCCCATAACACATACAGGAAGCTATTTAACTGCTTAAACAATGCTTTATGGAATGATAAAAAACTATAAAACGTTACAGCCTCTGCAAATGTAAAGGAGGAAGCTGGTGGTAAATGTGGAGTTTATACGGTAAGAAGAGAATCATTTCCTTTCGAATCAGTTCCTCAGAACAGTATATGTCTAAGTTTCACCTTTGTCTCATTGGATAATCTCAACCGGAACCTGAAGATTAGAACCGCTGCCACTTCAGCCAAAAATAAACACCTGTTTCTTCTTCACCTGTACACCCTGAAGAGGATGGATTCCTTTTTGAGTGTGTTTTTAATTCTGCATTTCTTCCCCAGGGAGTTTTTCCTTGCGGCAGTTGTAAAGCCGCTTTGTGTCTATGTGACGATTGTTAAACATGCTATATGAATAAATTTGAATTTAATTCAGTTCAATTGAATCTCAGACACATAATAAACAGGTTAAACCCACCTGTGTGGCTTCCTACAGGTAGTGACCATAGTGCTTTAATATATAGCAGACAATCAATTGGTCAAATCAAGCAAATTTGTGTGGAAAAAAAATCCCTATTATGACATCTATAAAATCAGCATTTTGAAGACTTGATAGGTATGGAAAGTATTCAAAAAAAAAAAAAATCAAAATTACTGTAGAATCTGTATGGGCTTCATAATGTTTGACAAATAAAATATTGTTAAGAATCTCTAATTTGTTTGGTTAGACCAGCTCAATTTCCAGAACTGCACAGACAGAGCTGGAGATCATTAAAAGAAAGCAAGGTGAATGAACTCCAACAGGCTACAGTGCCCGAGTGATGGCATAAACCATGGCAGCCCTGTGATCATCAACCCAAGCTTGTAAATAATATTTTAAAAAAACATGCCCACATACACACACACACACACACACACACACACACACTAGGCTCAGTGTGTGACTGGTCACATGCTGGCAACAGGCGTATTATAACACATTCATGAGAAATCAAACACTCTATTGCCATAAGCAGATAAATGTGTAAACCTTGCTGGACTTTTAACCCCAGCAGACAGATTGGAGTTGAAGATGGAAAAACAAAGCTGGAAGAAATTTCCCACCTTTTCTGACCTCTGATCTTTTCTATGTTTACTCTTATGAACACTGCGTCATAAATACAATGGATCGATTTTTATCACAAGTGTTCCGCAAGAGATTACGGAGCGGGTCATAATAAAAAAAGGTTGGAAGCTCATGATCCTAAGGAAAATCCATAAATTTTGGATTTTACAACACACTTCACGGTGCCATCACCTTTCCTCTGGTGATGAATGTGTTGGGGTGTAAAAGTGCTAAATACTAAACGCGTGTTACGGTTTTTGTTATCATAAAAATCACGCACTTGATTTCAAACACACGTTTATCTCAAGGTCTTCTGAGGACATGGTACAATCTGGCAGCTCTTTCACCCGTGCATTCCACTCCCTACTGTATCGGGTAAATGTACACACCAGTTCTTTAGACAGGTTCCAAGGCTGTGTGTGTGTATGTGTGTGTGTGTGTTTATATTGGGAGTACAACTGGTTTTACAAAGATTAACTGCCTAAACGCTACTTTTCCAAATCTAACATTCACTGTGGGATTAATGAATAATAACTATTGATTTATTTCTCAAAACCAAAGAAAAGAACAAAAGTCTGATGTTCTTCTCTGATCCTCTGTCCTTTTTATTGCATATATAAAAGAACCATAACCTTTTTACATAGCCACATATTCTGGTAATTTGTAAGTTTTTAAGTTTAATAGTAAAGTAAAATAATAATACACACACTGTGTCAGCAATTTGCCAGGGATTGCTTTTTATACTTACTTAAAGTATAAGACAGTTAAAACTGTTTACGGTTATAAAGCACTGACAGTGGAGACTCCTTCTGTAAATGTTATCCATAATGTCAAGAACTGGGTGTACTTGGCTAACATAAGGTAGCATAAAGGTAACTAAATATATGACATAACTTGAAATCTATTTCAGAATGAGAAGAAAGATTAGATTAACTAGAAAAAGCTTCAGGCGTTTGAGATAAGAAATGTAAAAAAGACAACAAACAAGTTTGTTATCTAGCTATTCATTCATTCATTCATTCATTCATTCATTTCTGCTTTGTCCTGAACACAAGGCAAAAAACATGTATCTTTATTACTTCTGGTCAGATAAAACAGTGTTTGTTGTTTGTTGTTCTGTTCAACTGAAAGATTTTTAGATTGCTTTTTTGCCATTCTGGTGATTTCCATACAGATTTCTAATAATAAGCTCATGCTCACATTCCCCTTGTCATTAAGTGGCAACATTCTAGTGTTCATCTTCAAGTTAAAGCTGCAATCAGTCATTTGTGTACCAAAATTTGTTTGTCTAGCCCGTATACCCTCAGTGATTTCCCCAAAACCTTCCTTCCAGTACACACACACACACACCCACACCCACACATGCACATTACCAGGAATAAAGCACCTAAACATGACTGACAAATGACCAGACACACCCACATCTCTGGCCCACATCACTCACTGTTTTTCCTGTTTGCTGAGCCTGAGAGATTTTTTATCTGCTAAGAAACTACTATAGATTTGATTGAAGATACCGGAACGTGAACAATATAGTTTCCGGACAAAAAAAAAAATCACTTACGGCACCTTTAATGTTGACGAATAACTGGATATGGTATTTGTTATTTTTACTTCATCCTTTCTTATTTGATTATATCTGTTTACTTTGTTGGGAAGGTGACTGCAATGTTCTGGTGAGCTCAAAGCCATGGCAGTGTCTGGGGGCAGCGGTGGCTCAGTGGTTAAACCTCTGAGCTACTGACCCCTAGCTTATAAAGTTCAACTCCAAATACCAAGCTAATACTGTCGGTCCCTTAACATTCAGATCAATCGTAAGTCACTTTGAACGAACAGGGTCAGCCAAAATAATTATATTGTAACGTGTAGAAAGATGGATGATGTGAAAGCGGTATTTATATTTCAGGAAAACGGTTCGGTGTATCGCTGGACTCGAAGATGAACTGCGTTCTGGAGCTTCTCCAGGGACATTGAGTAAAGGAAAGGCATGCCAAAAACTCTGAAGGAGTAGCAGCTATGCACATACACACACGCTCACACTCACGTACATCTCATCTAATCGTTTTCACACTCTCGGGCTCTCCCTCCTCGGTCGATATGGATTTGTTACAAATTGCGCGTTTGCTACCATGTTATTCTCAGTGTACACCGAAACACTATCATAGCAGCACAAGCTCCAACAAGGGGATTGGCACTGAACAGCTCGCACTTATGCAACAGATTTATAGTAGTCTCATTAGTCATAGAGTTGAGGGTTCCAGTACACCTACACTGAAGAAAATGCTGCATTGGAGTTAGTTCAGTAAATAACATGGTCATAGCTAAAGAGTTCCACTTTCGCATCAAACATGTCATACGATGCGGGACTGAAATACATAATGTACGATTTCAGATAATAACAATAGCATCCACCTGCAAGAATCTGGTCTTGCAGGTAGCAGAAACTATTCCGTCTCCCTGACTACGACGAACAAATATGCTCACAAACTTTTCATTTTGCACGTTAAAGATTATTCATTATTCTCCAGCTGCTGGATTTGTTCATTTTGTTATTAGCCACTCCTAAAAATTTCAATGCTTGCATACGTCCTAAGAACTAGGCTTAAAATCTTATGCTAGCTATTACTTTTCTTGCTAGAAGACAAGCAAAATATTAGCATAAGCGCTGCGTAAAATCTCGGGTCACTGGGAGCCTATCTCAGGCGTCAAGGCAGGATACACCCTGGACGGAGTGCCAACCCATCACAGGGCACACGCACACTACGGGCAATTTTTATAGACTTCAAACAGCCTAGAAGTATGTCTTTGGATTGTGGGAGGGAACCCACCAAGCACGGGGAGAACATGCAAACTCAACACACACAGTGAGCAGGAACGAGACTCGAACTCAGGATGCTGGAGGTGTGAGGCAAACGTGCTAACCACTAAGCCAGCATAAAATCTGATGCATAAAATCAAATTAGATGCAAGAGAGAGAGATAAGCAAAGTCATGTTCCTAGACAGCACTGGACGAATGCGTAGCTAATTCGACATGCATCCAATTCAACCAGCTCTGTGACTGAGTCTCTGTGGAATGCAAGCTCTATTCAACTCTTGCTGCTTCAGCAAGGTTAACAGAATTTTTAGAAGTGGTGAGTGTCCTACAACCAATATTAGACACATTAACACTGTTTATGTGTGGAATAAACCAAGGCAGCAGGCACCACATGTTTTGGGTTTTGTGTAGAAAACCCTCGGTTTTGAAGTATCTACAGTTTTCATTTGTGTCCATGCTAAAATTAAATGATTCCATTGTAGGTGTTAAATCAGCAGTGGGGATTTTGCTGGGAGTGACTCCGTCCAGCGCAGCAGTTTGTGTGCCAAGTCTTGGCGGATTGCTTGCTTGCTTGCTGGCGAGCATGTGCATGTGTGTGTGTACGTGTGTATGTGTGTGTGTGCTGAAAAATGTATATGCAATGAGGAATTGCACTGCACATGTTTGCATATTTGGCATGGGATCCAGGAACCCACTGAACTTTTCTACACTGAAGATAAAATTTAAAAGAAAAGGGGGGAAAAAAACATGTATAAAAGCAGGGATTTGGTCTTGTTGCCATGCCAGTAGACAGCCTTTTGGGGATTTAAGGAACCCAAATGTGATCCTGCTCCTAACCCAGGGTTTTAATCTCTCTCAGTTCCTAACAGGTTTGTTAGATTAAAAAAATGGCGAGAAAGCTCGGAAACAAGAATGTTATTCTAAGATAATATTGTTTTGTTTTTTTTGTTTTTTTGATACAGCAGTTTTGGCTTCACAATGTAGGTCACCTACATCTCACAGCTCTTTCATTCTCCATCACTGCATGACGCCCTCCCTCCTTATAGTGTAGCCTAATTTACCTACAAAGGAAATGTAGAGAGAAAGTTCAAAGCTTCATTTGGCGTGTGTGTGTGTGTGTGTTTGTGTGTGTTTGTGTGTGTGAGACTCAGGAAGAAAGGAAGAGATAAGCAGCAAAATGAGGCTGGAAAAACAAACATTTCTTTCCTGGCACAGACCGAGTAACCTACATTTAGTGCATCAAGTGTAGAGTTGTGTGTTTGTTTCTTGATGTGTAACAGCAGACATGGACTTTATACCACAGGACTGCGAGTGCCAGGTGGCACTTACTTTGCGTTCTTGATGCTGCTCTGTGTATCACCTCGAAGCAGAGAGAAGCTGATTCAGAAATGGTGAAACTTAATTACATGTCAATCAAACGAGTATTTTCCAGGAACCATATAGAACTGACAGTGTTCACTTCACAAGCAAATATTTTAATCATATTTTACACACGTTACAGCTCGGTTGTGTTTCCTTGCCTATGCATCAAATGTCTAATGAGGTGTTTGCAGGAACACGAAAGTGAACAGTAAGTGTAGAAAGCAAATGCAGGAGTCAGGGGAATAGGATTATTCTGACACACACACACACACAAATTATTAACTTAACCTTAACTTTTGCATCAAAATTTTCATTATTAAAGATAAGTCAAATGTCCCTATAAGGGCAGAATTGCCAAGTAACCCTATTATTATGTTAGAAAAAGGCACTAAACACTTGCCTGCCCACACACACACACACACACACATTATAAGCTTTCTGAAGCTTAGTGTTTGGACAAAATGTGCAGAAAACATTCTGGATTTTGTGACCCCAAGGATTTCCCAAAACATCCCCGAGTGTAATTACACAATCTGAGAAACCTGATATGTGTTATAATAACCTCCTCCAACCAGCCAGCCAGCAAAGCTCCAACCAACTGAGTCATCCTGAGAGATCCTGAGGGAGCTGACAATATGATATAATTCAATCAGACAAGAAAACGCTTCAAAAGTGTTAAAGGAGACGAAAAAACAAAAAACACACACCTGCTGAGTTTCAGTTTGCTCCCTGAATTAGGGACAACTTTAGACCGAGCGTCACCGCGTGCACAGCAAATTCCTCTTGTGTTTAGCATCCAGATGAACTTAAATGAACTCTGTGAACACTTGTTGTTGGGGCCGGGGGGGTGGGGTTGGTTTGAGGGGGCAGTTTTATGGTGGCGGTGGTGGTGGGGGGTTCGGTTGAGGGGGCTCTTTGTGCATGCTGTCTCATGTTAGACCTCAGATTCAATCGCACTGTTCATTTGTCTTCACTGAAGCACACAGTGGGGGTGTTTAATGAGCACTTTTACAAGTGTTTTGTGGGCCATGTCTAATCTATTCTGATCTAATCAAATATAATGTGAACCCACCGCATTTTAACAGCACTTTAGTTTGGAGTTAGTTATACAGATCATTCATTCTTTATATCTTTGAAACATACCCTTTTTTTATGTGAGTTTCAAGCATACAATTTGTTTTTGATGCAGATTTGTGAAGGAGCTTGGAGTCAATAAATAATACAGATTTTTTAATTATTACTACTAGTTCTACTACTAATAATAATGCTGCACAACATTAGGTCACTCTAGAAAAGATTTGTGTGTTGATTTTTCCTTTTTTTCACACATATTTATCATTCTTACCTGTGATGAAAACTGCTTTGCCTTCGACAGGCAGGACCGGTGGCGGGGCAGACCATAGCGAGTAGAGCCAACAGGTGGCACAGAAGACGGCAAGTGCCAGCACAGCGGGCATGCACATAGCACACAGTCTCTCCACCAGCAGCGTGGCACCCAGCCATGCCACGAGCGAGGGCACGGCACTGACGTGGGATGCCAGGAACTTCTTCAGCGTGCCTCCGACGAACACAGACAACACTCCCATGTAAATCCAAAAGGACAGGGCACAGGCATCCATTGTACTCTATATCTATGTCTCTATTTCTTTTGCTCTTGTCTCTTTTTCTTTCTGCTTTCTAACTTGCCCTGTGCTTCTTGCAGCTCTATCTTCTGTATTCTCTCACTCACTCACTCTATCTATCTCTTATAGAAGTGTGCACCCACGTGCTTGCTTGCTCTTGCAGTTCCTTTCACCTACACGCTCTCTCTCTTACACACACACATACACACACACCACTGACATGCACACGCAGGAGAGTGCACGCTGACTTTACACACTCTGCAACACCGAGTCAGGCCGGTGAATTGGCTGAGCAGAGTGCGTGCATATATATACACATCCCCACACGGGCAGGGAGGGGAGGGGCTTACCGGAGACGGATCTAATCATAGCACAATGACCAAAGTTTTATTACACTTATTATTATTATAACCAAACCCCTCTTTCTTGGTCTATCTTTCTCACTCTCCCTACCTCCCTCCCTCCCTCTCTACCTCTCTCTCACTCACTCACTCTCATACACACACACTTTTCTTTCTATCCAAGAAAGCATGTCCTCTCCTAGCCTTTTTTGTACCCCCTTTCCCTCTTGTTGAGTGCCAGATTTTGTCTAGGCTTTTAAAGGAGAACGCGTGTGTGTGTGTGTGTGTGTATGTGTGTGTGTGTTTCATAGGCTGATGTAACTTTGAAACTAAACTAATCTGAAACTCTTTGTCTGTTAAAGGCACATAATGTTTCTCTGGAGTGTGCGTGATAGGCAGGTGTCACTAAATGGTGGGTTTCTACTTGTTTCTTAGTATTTAGCACTCTGTCTCATATTACCAAAGATATGATAATTAGGGCTTTTCTCTCTCTCTCTCTCTCTCTCTCTCTCTCTCTCTCTCTCTCTTCAGTGCTTGAACACTTTCTTTAAGAGTTTTGTCTTTTGCTACCTTCATTCTTGTAAACCACGACAAAAACCTTTATCCCAAAACAATTCCCAATCACACGTGTGTGTCAGCAACAGGCTTCTTTTCTTTTTCTTTTTTTATTCCAAATGAATTGTCTAGCCTCCACCAAGACGATGATAAAACCCAAGTAGTTGAACAAACAAAATGTCTGATTACTGTGTCATTAATGAACTCCTCTATCAACCTGAATCATTTCCTTCTCTTTTATAAACGGCTCACTCAGTCAGCCAGAAAAGTTATTCCTATTAATCCTGGTTCAGTTAAATAAACAGTGATCTTTCAGTGTAATTTTGTGGCTCCTGAAAGTACACAAGTCTTGCCAATATGATTTAAAAGTGTGACTACATAAAGAATTGCCCGTGGCTCTTCCTTCCTGTGCTGTACACCGATATCAAAGCACACAGTAAATCTGATTGGAGTAATCACTTTGTCATGTAAAGATATACAGATGTTAATACACTGGATATACAACACTAACTGCACTGTAAATCCTGATGAGTTATCCTGCAACCTTGATTGCTTTGAGTAACTTATAAAGATTTGAGTTTACTCGTCTTTTTTCCAAAATTCCTTTTACTTATGACAATAAAGACATTCAGGCATTCTTTGCTACACATACTTAAATTACGTTAAAAAGTTAAAACCATCCTAAAAGAAAGCACTCAGGGGCATTTTATCTTCAGGTAAATCTACAGGTGTGGACGCAGGGAGAGTGAGTGAAACTCCACACAGACTGTTAACAGAAACCAGGTTAGAACCTAGGATTCTGTTGAGCTGTGTGAAGCAGCAGTGCTGCTATTTTATTAGCTAGGTAGCCATGAACTGTTATGGGTGTCACTTATCTAGACTTTTATAAGAGAGGGAATTTATGAAAGTGGACCTTTATGGCCTAGATTATTTGCTTTTTCTACTATTATTAGCTTCTTCTTCTTCTTCTTCTTATTGAATGTCACTGTATTCATTTAACCCTTGCGTGTAAGGTAGCAGAGTCTCGGCCCCAAGCCACCCAGAGCAACAGCGGGACTAGAAGAGAAATGGATAGAGAATTACGTAAAACAGGTTGTTTTGGAGTCCGTTATTAGTATGTCTTTTTACGTTCGTTAAGGAAGATCAATGTAAAGTATGAAAGTAATCCCATATGCGCTATCCAGTGATGTTTGTGTACTCAGATGCATATGATATAAACAATTTTAAAAGATGCACGTTTATACCTAGGTGTACATTAACTAACAAACGCTTATACATACAACTTCAATGTATCTTAAATGTTTTTACTTCAACTCAATCAGACCAGGTTCTTTATCTAAAACTTCATTCAAAACCTGACATGTAAACACTTAAGTAATTTATTCGTTCCACTGTTATGAGGTGGTACACCTACACTTCTGTTGAAAGTTTCGTTTTTTTTGGCTTATTGTTGTTTCAACATAGTGACACAGAAAAAATGGAGGATGGAAACTTTCTCAACCTGTTTCTCAACTTGAACTATGATTATGGCAAAAATGATGCCTGATAGCGTGAACTTTCTGTAACGTTGCGTACATCAACCGTCAGTTCTGTTAGTAATCTTTTCTGCATGTGTGTGTATGCATGTGACGTGTGTCTTTGAGAAAGAACACTGATCCCTTTTTCCACAGAAGAGCTTTAATGTTGGCTATTATCTTTGTCATGTACTAGGGAAACAGTTTTGACAACCCTCTGCACTTTGAGCTCAGAATTTTTTCAATCGCTGTGACACAACCATGTCAACCAGATACACAAACACTTATTTTCTTTATTCCTTTATTGTCAAAGGGAAAGGTCCATGAATTAAGGCTGGCCGCCAAGGAGATGAAGTAAAGCAAGTCAATAAATTTGCATCTAGAAAGAAGCAAGCATGGTAAAAGGAATGATTGTTACCAATTATACCAATTAACTCCTTAATCTTCCAACAATGTCAGCGAGCGAAGATTTAGATTTAGTATCTCTTATGGTTTGGAATGGAAAAAAGAAAAAATTTCAATCAATCAATTAATCAGTCAATCAATACCACACAAACTAGGATAAAAATGGCTGCTAATAATAAATGAATGGGAAAAAAATTGAATAAGACAAGAATCCACAGCACAGGGCAAAATCTACCAAAAAAAAAAAAGGAAAAGGTATCACTCAGTCTCCAAGCCCAATGGCTTGGTCTTGTGCTACTCGAACATCTCTGGTACATGCTGTTCCCTGACTTTGTGACCTCCAAGGTACACAGCTGCCAGTCACACACACTCTTCCCCCACCCAAACATGTTAAAGCCTTCATCTAGACGAAGCATACGCCAGACATATGTCCTTCGGTATGCGAGCTCTGTAGTGAAGGAGCGATTGAGGACAGAGCTCGTAGCCATCCAGTGGCACAACGCCTGGGGGCAGTGTGTAGATTGTCTACTTGAAGAATGCATGCAATTTGGGCTTAGTCAAAAAAAAAAAAATCACTGAAACTCCCTGAAGGGAAGAAAGTGAGGACAGAAACCTACTTAACATGCGTTGATAATGATCGACAATTTCTTAAATGTTCTCCTGATAACATTACTAAGTGGAATGTAAGTGTGGTGAAAAACGGGACAAAACCAGTAAAATGATGGAAGAAAAAAGCAAACGTAGAATAAAGCATAAATAAATAGGAGAATAATAGATTTTTAAATCTATAAGAATATATTACAGGTAGGCTCGTTCTCTAGTGCAGATGTTTTTCTTTGAACAGACTGTGCTTGGATGATGTGCGCTATCCTTTCTACCACCTCTAGAGGGTGACATAGAATTAAAACTGACAAGATGATCGTATACACGTACTAAATATTGACTAAAACTCAAATACAAGCTCATTAGTCAGTAGCACAGATCACAGGATAGAGTCTGGATTCTCCGTAACCCTAACCACAGGAAGTGCCACATTTTGGTATAAAAAGAGAGAAATGGAAAGATTTTCAACACTGACAGGATGCTGAAAGCACGGCAGCCTGCTGAATACATCATGTCATAGAAAGCTTAGCTTGCTAACCCAGTGTGAAATTCCAATTGTGCTGCTTAGCTTCTTTTGGCTGCAGGAAACCACAGAACACCAACCTTGGCCTACACTGTGCATGAACCCAAGCCACTTAAAGCTCTGGGTTCATTTTGGTAGAACTCTTGCCTTGATTTACCCTTAGTCATAGTTTCCCAGACCAACACCCCCCTTCTTATAAACACACAGGCGTTTGATCATTTTATGTGTTGAGTGTCTCTTTTGGCAAACCTGACACACTGTTAGTCAGCTAAATCTGAACAGTTGCAGGCAAAACTTCAAAGATGTGTCATTTATTAATTTATCTTTGTGAATTTGCTTTATTATGGGCAGGGTCGTGGTACAGCTAGAATCTTTCCCACTGGGAAGCGGGAAAACACCCTGGATGTGACCACAGTCCATCACAAGACACACACATATTCACACACTTATCCACAACCATCTGAATGAACTTTAGCCAGTTCATTTCTATGCAGGTTTCTGTAAGAGGAAACCCATATGGACAGGATTAGAAGATGAGAAACTCTCACATATTGTGGCTAGGAAGAACTAGGATTCATGAATCAATACAAGCAGGTTTGGCTGTCATTTGGCTTTCCTAAACCTTTGGACAAATTTACTCTAGTAAGCACGTTTATTATGTTACATAAACTTGATTAAAATGAACACAAACGTGTGAGTGTCAATACATAGGCTAGTTCTAATTGACTAGCATAGCAAAACATGTGGAATAGAATTTATCTCATTTTATACAACTGAGCAGTTAGAGTTAAGGGTCTTGCTCAGGGGCCCAGCAGTGGCAGCTTGGGCTGCAAACTCACAACTGTCTAGTCAGTAGTCCAGCACTTTAACCACTAAGCTACCACAGCCCTTAAATTAAATCACTTAAATCATCAGGAAATGGTTTAGATTTTGCATTAATTAGCGTGTAGTTTTAAATCCAATGTTGTCTCAGAACGTATAGTTTTGCTTCCAGGTTGTTGTTGATTGGCTGAATTTATAGAAAAAAAATAATACAGGTCTCATCTTTCTTCATTTAAAGTGTAGTGTAGAGGCAAGATCTTATCTGCATATATGTCTTTTAGATGTTTATACAGTTTATTAGGTCTTTATTGTCCGTAGCAGGGTTCAAAAACCCTGGAAACCATGGAAATAGGAAACCCTTTCACAAACAAGACGTAGATAAAAGGCATAAGGAAACTAAATTCAAGATACGATTTGGTGGTGCTACAAAGGGAAAGCAGGCAAAACATGGACAAAATAACCAAACAAAGAACAGGTGAACACAGTTAGGCAACAAACCAAGAGCTAGGGCAGGAAACAAATGACAAGAGCTAGGGCAGGAAAAGAGATGAGAGCAAAGTATTTGCATGGTTTGCAAAAAAGGGTGTGTAGAATTTGTGTGGTATAGGTTTCAAAACCAAAAAAAGCACGTAACTGATTGTTTAACTGGTTAAAGACAATTAATTACATTTTGGTGTAGATTTAGAATAGGATGAACCTTTTTTTTGTCTTTAACAATATCTACAATCCCCAAATCTAAGTTCTTTAA
The DNA here is from genome assembly GCF_019097595.1 of Hemibagrus wyckioides. Taxonomy (NCBI): domain Eukaryota; kingdom Metazoa; phylum Chordata; class Actinopteri; order Siluriformes; family Bagridae; genus Hemibagrus; species Hemibagrus wyckioides. The sequence continues at coordinate 5,877,705 of NC_080736.1, read as the reverse complement.
TAAAGTGCTTCATACAATTATACAGCCCATCATGCTGAGATCTATCACCATAACCTCACTTGCCTGCAGCTCACCATGACAGCACACATCTTTCATCATTACTTCTTTGATCATCGTATCCCACAGCTGTTAAACTTGTCTTCTGTATCCATAACTTTCTTTAAATATGACAGTAACAGGATGGCAGCCAACATACAGTCACCCATCCATTATTTTTGTACAGGACCAGTATCCAGTGTCATTGTCATCCTCCAGCCACTTGAACAATCTGTAATCTGAAATGGCAGGAGTTAATGGAGTTTCAATTTTATAGTGAACTTCAAACTCATCCTCTACTTTCACTGTTCCAGACTCCAGAGAGAAAGAGAGAGCTCAGGCACATTTATAAAACCTCCACTGATTCTTAAATGTTCAGCGATGTTCAGTCCAGTTGTAAATCACAGAGTTTAAGAGTTGATTTGTGTATAACTGCCAGCTATTTATCTTTAGAGCTCAAATGGGAGAGCAGAGGTTTCTAGTAAAAGCTTGGCAAATGTGATTATGTTGTCTTTGTACGCTTATTTTATTATTTAGATTTAGATTTTGATGTAGAATGGACAGAGAATGGAAAGTCTAAAATGGGATCAAAGTAACAGCTGCATAAAATAAAATAAAATAATAATAATAATAAAAAAAAGATTCTAAAGAAAGATTTGAGAATATTTTTATTTTCCAGTCTGCAATCTCACTATTTCCTACACGTCAAACAATGCAGCTTCACTCTCACCGTATGGATGGTTTTTACGGCAAGCAACGCTAACATTCCAAATGCCAAGGACTACTAGGGCTACAAGCACTGTAAGAGAAGACTTGAATGATAAACCACATCTACGATCCACAGAGCAGAGGCTGTGCATCTCCAGAAATTGCCTCAGGTTCAGGTTCTTTTTACGGTTCAGAGAAGAGAAATATAACACGCTATTAAAATCCTGTTAAGGATTGCGATATTAAAACTGGAGGAACTCTTCTGAAGAGATGCTTCCCTAATGTCTGGAACATGCTCAAGCAGATTTGAGGACATGCAGTCAAAGTTGCCAAAATCTGAGTTCAGATCTGTTTTTCGTTGTTTTTTTTTTTTTGCATCAGCTCTGCCCCCTCTTGGTGGCTACATGCAAACTCAAGCCATTAAAAAGTTGTATTTTTTCATTTGTATTGTTTCTATCTTCAAAGTAAATGTTGATATCAAACCCATTTCTGATCTTTGAGATGCCCCAAGTGCTTGATCATAAGCAGCTAAAAACTGAAGGCATTATTTTTAACCACTAAAATTTTGTGCAAGGTTATCCAACAGAGGGGAAAACACACATCTCTCACTGAAAACCAACAAAGTCCCGATTCGTTATATATCAGACTCGTGTCAATAAGATAATTCATTTGTTTATACTGATTGAAAATGGCAGCTAAGTTGGATTTACGTTCCACTGGCAAAATGGAATGCCTGGTTAAAAGGGGAACATCATTCTAAAAGATTTTGTGCACTGTATTGTAATCTTAACACAAACATGCCACATTTAAATTAAGTGTTAATTGTTTTAGTCTTCCTACTCTCCTGGAACTAGCACAGATGTAACGCAATAAAAACGTACAGCTATCTTTGTCAAACAAACTGTTGTACTAATCCCTCCTTCACTCTCTTCCAATCAAGTCGATCTTAACTTTAGAAAGCTTTTTGGACCGAACCTCATCATGTGGTGTAGCGTCTTGTAACTATGGACCAATTTTGACTAACAAGCTTTAGAAAAGCTCTGAACATATTCAAAATAATTACTACCATTAGGCTTTCAAGATTTGATGAAGTGCTTTAGACTGTGTATTGTATGCAGGGATTAACACAAGCCCTGTGTGTCAAGTGTGATAAATAGAGCTGGGTATTTCTCTTTCTACTTGTATGTCTGTGTAGGAGTGTGTAGGTGTGTTTGTGTATACTGTAGAAGAAGAAGAAAAAGAAGGGTGACAGTATGATTGGGCTTGTGTTTATGACGGGAACTAGGAAGTTTAAAAATCTCAAATCTATTTAACAACCTTCCATATCCCTGACTTGAAATGCTCCAATGCCCACCACCACTTTGAATTTATTTTAATTATAATTTTAATGTTAAACAGACACATATTTTTAAGTGTGTAAGCTTGTCACATCACACCATTCAAATGTGCAATACTGTTAATAACTAGCTGCAATTTTTTTATATCTCAACTGAACAGTCCCATCTGATCAGGAAGCCAATATTTATTTATTTATTTATTTATTTAATGTATTAATATATTATTATTTTTATTCACTTTCTATCCTTCATTTTTTGTTATTCTATTTTTTAAACCATAAGGAGAGACACTTAATTTTGTACTCGTTGTACTCTGCACAATAACAAAGAATCTATCTGTTGGACGTTTTCAAAATTTCTGAGCTAGACTATATTGCCAAAAGTTTTGGGACACCTGCTTTTACATGCACGCAAACTTTAATGACATCCCATTCTTAATCCGTAGGGTTTTATATGGAGTTGGCCCACCCTTTGCAGCTATAACAGCTTCAGCTCTTCTGGGAAGGCTTTCCACAAGGTTTAGGAGTGTGTTCATGGGAATTTTTGACCATTCCTCTAGAAGCACATTTGTGAGGTCAGGCACTGATGTTCGGACAAGAAGGCCTGGCTCTTGATCTACGCTCTAATTTCTCCCAAAGGTGTTCTATGGGGTTGAGGTCAGGACTCTGTGCAGGCCAGTCAAGTTCCTCCACACCAAACTCACTCATCCATGTCTTTATGGACCTTGCTTCAGATTCATCCATCAGATTGCCAGACAGAGAAGCGTGATTGGTCACTCCAGAGAACATGTCTCCACTGCTCTAGAGTCCAGTGGAGGTGTGCTTTACACCACTGCATCCGACGGTTTGCATTGCACTTGGTTATGTAAGGCATGGATGCAGCTGCTAAGCCATGAAAACCCATTCCACTCCATGTTCTAGAGCTAATCTGAAGGCCACATGAAGTTTGGAGGTCCATTCTTTCACAAATATTTTTAGAAGCATTCTGCATGCCTAGGTCCTTGATTTTATACACCTGGAACACCTGAATTCAATGATTTGGAAGGGGTTGGCAATAAAGTATAGGTCGCGATCAGATCACCATGACAGCTTTGAGAAAAAAAAGAAAAAGTAGCTTGTTTTAAAGCTTAACAGATTAAGACTTAATAGATTCTAATCCTCCTAAACCATTTGTACCAGTGCACTGGCGTTTAGTGTAAATGGAATTATGGGACACTTTCAGTCAGGGAAAAAAAAAAATTTATTAGTGCAAGTCTGATATATAATGAGTCAGGACTCTGTTGGCTTTCAGTGAGAGATGTGTGTTTTTTTCCTCTGTTGGATAACCTTTCACAGAATTTTAGTGGTTGAAGATAAATTTTAAGATGCTTATAAACAAGCATTAGGGGCATCTCAGAGAGCAGAAATGGGTTTGATATCAACATTTACTTTGAAGGACATGCGTATGGCCTTTGTAAAGTTTTTGGAACCTAGTAGGCTAGGTAAAAACAAAAATATTCACAAAACACTACACATTTTTGAAGCCCTGACTGTCTACCTTCATATGAGCTTCATATTAACCACCACTGTGAAGTGGGACATGACTAAGACTTTCAGTTCTGGATACAACAAAACATTCCATTTTTTTGGCCTCTGGTATATGTTCTCAAGTATGAAACTAGAAGCTAAAAACCTACATCACAAATACATGATGGAATTTGCTCAGATCAGTTAATCTAGGTGTGCACAAATGCTTCCATCCACAGTATAGCAGCATCAGTGTCACTTTCTGCTGTAAGTAAAGCACAGCGCCACCCAGTGGTGCTCCTCTATTGCTATATAGAGCTGGCATGTCCACTATTTTGCTGGCTTTTATAGAATTTTCTACTACATGCATTCAAAGTGTAAAGCTAGAGCTCTAAATTTTCATGGACACGGTATTGGAGCTACTGCTTTTGTTTCCACAACCTACCTCAAAACTGTAACACTTCCATGGTTGCATATGATTAGTGCAACAGATTAAGGATCGGTCTTGAAAGAATGCATAGATGATTGAATAGACAGACTCCTTCCTGAACTGACTGCATACAAAATATCCCCAGATGAATTCATAAGAAATGTTAAAAGACACTACATGATTTCCTTTGAAAGGTCTACAACCACAAACTCGTGTACTTATAGTGAGTAACTGGCTGAAAGGCATGGCTGTGCGCTACAGCTGAGCTCATGCGGAGATGAGAAACATGTGAGACTCAGCCTGGTTGTGAAACAGAGCCGGGAACAAGCTGGAAAGCCCGTGGTCAGAAACAATATGCAAAGGATTGGAGCTCTTTCCACTTTGTTTTGTGTGTGTGTGCGTGTGTGTTTGTGTATGTGTGTGTGTGTGTCAGAGAGAGAATTTGCTCTGGGGTTGCCAGAACACATTCCTGATGTTTACAACAATGCAACTGCGCTACCTAAGCTATAGAAGAGCCGGTGTCCAGATGAAGAGCTGGAGTCTGGAGATGGGTTTCAATGCTGTTTCCCATTTCAAGCAGCATTACTCACCTGTTGAGTGATTTTCAGCCTGACATCCTTGTTAAAGGAAAAAGAAATTATCCAGACTTACTTCAAGAAAGTCATTTGCTGTTTAACAAGTGCTTGCAGACCGCAAGGATTAGTACTGAGATCGTATGAGAAGTCCTGCAGTCTGATGTGATGTTTGAGTTGGAGATAGATATAACAATCGAAGGAATAAAACACTTCAGGATGTGCCTTATAGGAAAATAAGTCCATGGCATCAACGATGGTGTGATGCTGAATCTTACCGCTCCAAAAATATAAAGCACATCCTAGACATCCTGGTTTAAAGGCAATGCTTAAGGTACTTCAAAGAAAAGAAATGAGCATCATGCTTTTATCAGTTTTTATATGTAACAGATACGTCTTTCCCTACATCTGCCGCTATAAAGTGCAGCTTGTCATGTTTCACCTCCATCTTGAGAATTTTTCCATGTCGGAAACAGTTACAACTTTACTTTTGAGTGGAACGGAGACCGACTCTGACACTGACAATGGAGATCTCCAAAAAATAAATAAATAAACGTCATACAGAAACACGTTTACGGTTATACACTTCGGTCATGAGTCCAAGATACACCTCCCTCTGAATAAATTGTTGCTATAGAAACAATAACATATAGACCAAGCACATTAATATACAGTAAGTAAAATTGTCAGGGCTTCTGACCAATCAGAAACAAGCATTTGGCAACGCTGTGGTAAAACTCAAAATAAATACCACACACACTATACACACCACATAACCCCTCTTTGCTAACCATGCTAAATCTAACCAAAGCGCACATATTCTACTGACCACACTTCTTTTCTCACAGACACACAAAGTTGCGAATGTAGCGTCATGGATCCAATAAACCCAATGGAAGGGTTTATTGAATCCATGATGCTACATTCGCAACTTTTGCACGGGTTAGTACGTGCATGCGCACACGTACTGCTACGCTGATGCTCCGGAACATTTCAAACAAACTAATGTTCCTCAGGCAGCACCAGCTGTCTCCTTCCAGCACACGTGCACTGAATTCCTAGAAACCTTTACACACGCAGACGTTTTTCTCCTCCTGTCTGGGTCGAGTTGAAAGGAAACTATTTTGCTTGTCCGTGTCACAAGACTCAATAAAACCGCCGCGAGTAACGAGGCTTTAAACTGCAGTAGTATGTTTTTTGTTTTGTTTTTAGGAGATTATGCCTACGTGCAACTGAACGACCCTCGATCAGCTCAGCTAATGCAGATTACTGAGTCTTAGTGTTTTCCAGGATTTCCAAGTGTTTTACAAAATGTCCTGTTTACCTCGTTCACCTTGCCAGCATCTATTAGCAATATTAAATCATGTTGGTTGATATTTTTTTATCCATATTATTTGTTTTGAAATAGCTTTTGAAGAGTAAAAGAGTCAAAATGTTGCTGTATACTTTAGCATAAAAAGTAAATGTTCCTAAGTGATGAGAAGGCCAGGTTTTCATGTGAAAAACCAAGTTTTAAAAAACAAATCGTCAAAACGTTTTGGATGTGTAATAAAACAGCAACAGTTTTACAACAAACTTTTGATCAAATTTGACTAGGAAATATTGTTAGCTGCTGGAATCGATTTTTATCAAATTAGCATACAGGTTTTGCCAACATACTTTATACATGCTATATATAGTACGCTATATATTTTTACATACTATATGCATGCACTTTATACATGCATTCATATATATTGCTGTTTATTGCATTTTTGCACTAATAGTATTTTTTTTTCTTTTGTAAATGTGTTAAAATTGTAATTTATTTCTTTCCCCCTTTCCTTATGTTCTTATAGTTTATATCATAGGCTGCTGGGAGATTCACAGAGAGAATTTCACTGTAGTGTGTAACAGACTGTTTCCTGTACATATGTCAATATACTTTTGAATATTATGTTCACCTCACACGTCCAGCATCGTGGGTTCGAGTCCCGCTAACTGTGTGTGTGGAGTTTGCATGTTCTCCCAGTACTTGGTGGGTTTCCTCGCACAGTCCAAAGACATGCTTCTAGGCTGATTGTTGTCTCTAAATTGCCCATAGTGTCTGAATGTGTGTGTGTGCCCTGAGGAATGTGTGTGTGCCCTGCAGGTTGGCACTCCGTCCAGGGTGTATCCTGCCTTGATGCCCGATGACGCCTGAGATAGGCACAGCCTCCCCGTGACCCAAGGATAGATCAGATAAGCGGTACGAATCCGAAAGTCTTATGTAAAGTCCACTTTATGGCTCATTTTATATGTAGAAGTTTTCTGACTCCTGCATATTGAAGCTTTTCAACTGCTTCAAGTTTTGAACAGGGTTGAGGCATTCATCCTCAACACTGTTCCACACTGCAGTTTTTTGGTGTAAACATTTTCAAACACACATGGATAGTGTAGCTATAAAACTAACTATATTGTGTGGCAGGAGAAGTTTAAATGGTTGGATGCTAGACTACAAATGTAAGGATACAAAATTTATAGGTATTTATTGCACTTGTCTATATGTGAGTGCATTTGTGTGTGTGAAATCCATACCTATATAATCCATCAGATTGAAGAGAATCCAAGATTTTATTTATTGCTATCGTCACACTAGATAGCATTTTTGCAAATTTATGACATTTATATGACTTATTTTCTTTTTTATGACTTTTTTCAGCCGAGCCCAGGTCGTGTTCTCTGACTGGTGAGGTAAGACACGTGCAGTTTTCCATTCTTACGTCCCTGGCAGAGCTGCGCATTTGTGGGATTTAAAATGTGCTTATAAGAGTGTAAAGAGCAACTTTTCACACAGTGTGTGCCATGTGCTGGTTTTCTTGGCTCGCAGAGCAGAACACTGGGCTCAGTCCAGTTAAAGTGTTCTGTAACGAGACTCTGCGAGCCCTGGCTCCCTGTGGCTGATTGGGATTTCTGCAATCTGTGCAGCTTTTGCGCACGGCTAGGCTGGGAACATGTCCACGCTCACACACGCTCACACACACACCCACCCTTTAGAAGAGAGGACTCCAGCGATGACACACAAATGATTTAGTTTGAGAATGTTTGTCGGAAACACAACCTGCTCACAGGCACCAGTTTACATCAAGCAGCATGAAAAATGGGCATGATGGATGTGTTTAGTTTGGTTTTATTGGCAGCAGGGGGTCGAGCTTGGAGTATGACTCTGAAGAGCACAAACAGTTCTGTATTTCATAATCACCACAGAGGGTCTGTTTTTTTTCTTGCATAAAGACACATATTTTGTGTAGAAATGGAGCAGGATCACAAAACCTGGACTCTCTGTTTCATAGACCAGGTTACCTAATAACAATCTCTTAACTATTCTTTACCAGCGTCCACACTACGTGCACTGTTCTTTACCTTCATGCAAACTTCTTTAAAATGAAACAACAGTAGCAAGGAGCTGGAACTGATGAGGGGACTAAGAAAGAAAAGCAGTGAAAAATGAAAAAGAAAGAAAAGAAAGAATTGTGATTCCTGCATGGTTTGATGTTGTGGCTCTGTGTTTGATTTAAAATCTTGTGCTACACTCCAGAGACTAAACAAAAATTGTTCCAAAGTTAAATAAATGAATCCCTCTCACTGCTGCTTCTGTTATTAGTGTTCTACCGAATGCAATAGTTTTACTGTCCCATCATTAAACAGCATTATAATGGACTTTTAAAAACCTGCCCCTGCTCCCGGGAGAGTAAAAATGTCCCAGAGGATCCCAGTTCTGATGAACATCTCTAATTTACAAACACTTGAAGAACACACGTCATTACCAATCACCATGAAGAAGTCATGTGCTAGTCATGTGCTAGCCCACATCCTGGCATCCTGCTGGTGGAAACTGGCATTGTTTAAATTCGGACAGAGAAAATCCATTATTTTTTCTGTTGCATGAATACTAGATTCGTGAAAATGAACAACTACTGCTCTTTCTCAGCTCTATGAGTCTCACGTGAGCCTCAATCTTCCTGGGACTAATCCGATTCCGGGTACAGTGATCATGCTGGAGGTTTCCGTTCTTGAACACCTTCTGCCCCCATGACAATCAAGTGAATCAAGCCTGAAGCCTCATTCTCACGCCACTGTGACCCAGAGTGATGTGAAGACGCCTGACTGGGTTATTATAATCAAATGACCGGTCTAAAATTGAAATGAATGGAAGATGAATTGGGTGATGCTTTATTTAGCTGCACAACAGGGGCGACTCAGACATGGTTCTTGTTTTTTTCTTGTGCTACTGTTTGGCAGCCATTTGGGAAATCGTGCATTCTTGCATTGAAAGGATTTACATATGAAACTGTATTAACTGTTATCCTATTTGTACCGAATAACATTTAGTCTTTTATCAACCTGTCGGAGGCCCTCTAACAAGATTAACTTGTAGCAGAGTTAGTACATTTTGTTCACTCACATCTTTCCTCCTTCTGGGAATTTTTTTTAGGTCAGTGGGACAAAGGTTATTGGCTAGACCTAGATACCACCCAGATCCCTTCCTTAAAATCCCCCTTTAAGTCCTTAATGAGTGATTAAGTGACATTTGTAGCTGAGTCATAATACAAACAAGTATTACAACCTGTGCAATATTTTTTCACACACACACACACACACACACACACACACACTTCCTACATTCCTATAGTACAAGTGTATGACATATCATGCGTGTCTAAAGATACTTGATTCAATGATCATGCTTGAAAAACCAAGAACAGATTAAATACAACTTTTCCTGGAAGCTCCTTTGGTTCTGGGCTGGACTTTTGGTTCTGGCGGCAGTGGGGCATAAGCAGTAGCAGGTCATCTGTAAAACAACAACCGATCTTCCCATCCCATTCCAGACACACACACACACACAAAGCTGGAGAGATCTCACGTCACATGATAACCAAATACAGATTTTTATGCTACTGTTTCATATTAGATGGTCTAAATTGTTTAAATCAGAGGTACACGTTGCAATGGATTGGACAATGTAATAATTACAATTTAACATTATGCGAAAATGAAATCTTATCATCATTTGTTATGTGAAAATGTAAAGTATGCCAGAAGTTGCCCATAAGGCTGTTTGCTTACGCACAGATACAGATACACTGCATCACCAGTATGTTGATAACTCAGGGCCGAAATCAGTTACGTTTAAATGATCACAATGACTACTAAATTCAGACTTCTAAGAAGGTATGTAAGATGATTTTAATTCTTTCAGTTACCTGAAAAGGTTTGCTATTCTGCCCTCCCTGAATGTGGGTGTCCAGTTTGGCAGATAGCTAAACAGATTCCCAATGAGAGACAAACGTAGCTGGTTCAGGTTGTTTATTTGCCTCCCAAAGAAAACACTGTAAAACTGAGACATACAGAAGAAAAGGATATATAAATCAAACATATAAAAATTGACAAATTAACAGCACATTTAAATACCTACAAGAGTATGACACATTTCTAATCATGGTCAAATGGTATTGAAAACATGCCATGATGTGCTGAAACCTAGCCCGTTAGCTCAATGCTAACACACAATGGAATTTCCCATTAACCCGCAAACGGTAATTAGCATCACGATCGTGACCAAACTACTTTAAAACAATATAAGATCTATCGCTATTTGAACTAATAAACAAGTCCTTAAACTGTATACAACCCAATATTCTTACTTACAGGCATATAATTTCTCTGCTCTGTTCAAAAAAAATCAAGATGATTAGGCAACTCCCTTAGCATGGCCGACCTCTGAACGAAAACTACAGCAAGCCCAACAGAACAAAACACAAAACTCAAAATCAGCACATTGTCTATACAGCCACATTATGTGGTAATACTGCGCCATTTAGTGGCCAGCACACTCCCCGCCTGGGATGATACTTCATACCACTATGCATTCTCTCTAGGCAGCAGTAGTATGACCTCAGAAATAGGCCGCAGGTAAACTTTAGCTGTACCCTGCTTGTTTACTTTGACCTCAACCTTACGCAGTCTTGGCTCAGAACAGTATTAACAACAAGTCCAGTTGGCCAGTCATTTCTTTTGACTTGTGAATCTTTCAGTAGAACCACATCTCCAACTCGAAGATCCCATTTAACTGACTGCCACTTTCTTGGCTGGAGTGTTGTCAGATATTCCTCTCTCCATTTCTTCCAAAATGCATCTGCCAGAGCCTGAACTCTTTTCCACTGTGTGTTGTAGAGGTTGCTGCCATCCAAGTCCCCTACAGGTGCAGACAAGGTGTCCATCTTCTGTGTTAGCAGCATTGCTGGGGTCAGTACTGCAGGTGCATCAGGGTCAGATGATACTGGGACCAATGGTCTTGAGTTCATATTGGCAGCAACTTAGTGTAGAGAGCCATTAGTGTAGAGAGCACCTCATGTGTAAGGTGAGAAGTGTTCACCTTTATCAGTAGTGCATCCAAGATACGTCATGTGATGCCAATCATCCTTTCCCACACTTCGCCCATGTGGGAAGAGTGGGGAGGGTTGAAGATCCAGTTGCACTTCTTGTCCTGAAGATAGCTTCTGAGCTCAGAATCTTCAGTGTTGAGGTTGAGCTCCTTACAGGCTCCAACAAAATTTGTGCCATGGTCTGATCGCAGTGTTTTTACTGGACCTCTGATGGCAGTGAATCATCTTAGGCCATTGATGAAGCTGGAGGTAGTCATAGACTCTACAAGATTGAGGTGCACTGCTCTGGTGCACAGACAAGTAAACATGATGCCCCAATGTTTACTTTCTGCATGACCTCCTCTTGTTTTCCTGGAAGCGACTGTCCATGGACCAAAGACATCTAATCCCACATGAGTAAATGCGGGGTCTGTTTAAAGTCTGTCTGCTGGTAAGTCGGACATCTTTTGCTCTTCCGGTTTTCCTCATAGCTTCTTGCAAATAATGCACTGATGTATTACACTAGACACAAGTCTCTTGCCTCCAGTAATCCATACACCAGCTGACCTGACAGCCCCTTCTGTAAAATGATGGCCCTGATGAGCAACTTGTTCATGATAATGTCTTATTAATAAAGTTGCAATGTGGTGTTTCTTTTGAATTATCAGGGGATGTTTTTCTTCCCAGGAAGTGTCTGTTGACGATATCCGACCACCAACTCTCAACAAGCCATCTTCATCCACAATTGGTGTCAGTTTCCAAATCGGGCTCTGTTTGGAGATCTTAGCTCCTTTAGAGAGACAATGCAGCTCTTTTGAGAAGTGATCTTGCTGCACAGCTTTTATGATGACCGTCACTGCTTGGTTAACCATATCTCTGCTGTCGTCTTTGTCAGGAACTTTTGTGATACTTCTCACTTTCCTGATTAGCCTCGCAACTGCATGAGTGAATGACTTCCAAGTGGAAAACCTTTCAAATATAGCAGAACCCAACAGGCCTTCAGTAGTCTTTGTGCTGAATGTTGTCACATGAGGATGAATCTCTTGATCTGTATCTGGATCTACAAGATCAAAACAGTGAACATCAGTGAAATGCTCATGCACCGGTATTGACAGGAAAGGTGGACCAGTAAACCAGTTGGTACTTCTGAGCACTGCTGCCGGTACTGGCCAAGTCCCATGGTCGGCAGGATTGTCTTCAGTGTTGATGTAAAGACACTGGTTCGGTTGAGATGATAATTGCCAAGCACAATTCTACTGTCTGTGTAGAACTTCACTGAATGAATGTCAATGTCCATTTCTTCCTTGATGAGGTCTGCTACCTCAACTACCAAAACAGCAGCACAGAGCTCTAAGTGAGGTATTGTGTGGGCTGGTTTTGGAGCCAACTTGGATTTTCCCATAACAAATCCCACATATGAATCTCCAGTTGAAGAGACAACAACTGCTATAGCTGTGTTTGATGCATCTGAGAAGATGCAAAGCTCTCTGTACTCTGTCTGCATGGCTAGAGAAACAGGGAAATAAGGCCTTGGGATTTGAAGTTGCTCTAGTTCCAACATGGAGTCTCTGCAGACTTTCCATTGCTCTTGTCTTGGAGGTGAAAGAGGAGTGTCCCAGTCACCTTGTTCAGTAGTGAGTTCTCTCAGCAGGGACTTTCCACCAATGGTGACTGGTGCCACAAGCCCCAAAGGGTCAAAAATACTGTTGACTGTAGAGAGAAGACCTCTTTTCGTGACAGGTTTCTCTTCCTTGGACACAGAGAAGGTAAAGCTGTCTGTCTCCAAGTTCCAAAGTAGTCCAAAGCTTCCCTGAAGTGGTAATGGATCTCGTCCCAAATCTAGATCTTCGAGGTCTTTTGCTCAGTCCTCTGCCAGGAATGCTTGGATGACAGTGCTGCTGCTAGATGCTATTTTGTGCAACCTGATATTTGACTCAGCTAGCATTTCTTGAGATGATTGCAGGATGTTGATAGCTTCCTCTTCACTTGGAAACGATGAAAGTCCGTCGTCCACATAGAAGCTGTGCATGATGAACTTTTTTGCAACAGGGCAGGAGTTTTCTGCTTCTTTTACAGCTCGTCTGAGACAGTATATGGTAACTGCTGGGGATGGACTGTTACCAAATACATGTACTGTCATCCGATACTCTGTCACTGGTTTTTGGAGATCATTGTCTTCATATCACAAGAACCTCAAAAAGTCTTGATGTTCCTCACAGACCATGAAACAATAAAACATCTGTTGCACATCTGCTGTAACTGCAACTGGCTCTTTGCGAAATCGGATCAGAACTCCAACTAGAGTAGTATTGAGATCAGGACCACTTAAGAGTACGTCGTTGAGTGAAACACCCTCATGTTTGGCACTAGAGTCGAAAACTACTCTTATTTGCCCTGGCTTTTGTGGATGATAGACTCCAAATATGGGTAGATACCAGCATTTCTGTTCTTCCTTCAGTGGTTATTCCTTCAGTTATCTGTGTTCTCTTAAACACTTGGCTGCCTAGACAATCCGAGTCTCTGTCTAGTTCACATGTCTGCTGAGCTTTGTGAAGTTAGGTGAGTAGAGTGGCAATTGAGTTTTTCCTTTACCTTAATGCCGTTCTTGCATGGTGTCAGAAGTGAGGCTTGTCCATTGTGTAGGATGTTGGTTCTGTAAATTCCAATGCTGGTTGGCTTGTGTGCTCCCCCAAGACACACTTCTCCCACAATAACCCAACCAGGGTCAAGACGTTGAGCATAAGGTTCGTTGTGAAGCCAATTATACTGTTCCCTGACCTTGTGCACACTGAGAATGTCTCTGCCGAGCAGGAGTAGGATGTCAGCATGTGGATCAGTTTCTGGGATTTTGTTTGCTATAGCATTGAGACGTGGGTAATGATAAGCCACTTCTGGTGAGGGGATTTCAGTCCTATCATCAGGAATCATGTCACACTCAATGAGAGTAGGAAGTGAGAGCTTTGTTTCGCCGTCCATCGACTCTACTACAAAGTTCTTGGCACGTCTACCTGTTACTTCCATCACACCAAAGCAGGTCTTCAATGTATATGGCTCTAAAGGTTTGTCAATGTTGAAGTGATTAAAAAAGCTTGTCTTTGCTAATGAGCGGTTACTCTGCTCATCAAGGACTGCATACATCTTGACTGCCTTTTCTGTCTGACCAGCAGGATACACTCTGACCAGACATATTTTTGAACATGATCTGGACGTGGCAGAGTGTCCACACACTTCAGTGCACTTAGATATCACAGCTGATGAATTTGTTTCTTGTGTCTCCCCGCCGTGATCCTCAATGGTGGTAGAGTTTTCCGACTTTAGTGGCAGGGGTTCTGGATGTAGTGCTGTGGGATGGTTTTCACTGCCACATTCATAGCATTTGAGTGTCTTATTACAGTCTTTGGCCATGTGATACACAGAAGAACCACATCTGAAGCAGATTTGTTTATCTTTGAGGAAAGATTTTCTTTCGTTAATTGTTTTACTTCAGAAAAAGCGGCATTTTCTCAGGGGGTGTGGCTTCAGGTGCAACGGACATTATTTTTCAGGGTATATTGTTTTTATCTGAGGTTTTCTGATCACATTTTCCAGATGGGGAAACATCAGTCTTACTGACAGAAACTGGCGGCTGATATCAGTGCTTTACAGTCTTTTCTGTTCTCAGGATGCTCGAAGAAACACTAGTGACACAGGCAAAACTGGGGTCGTTTCGAATCTTGGCTTCCTCACATATGAAGCCAACAAAGAATGAAAATGGTGGATAGGGTACACAGTTATCTTTCTTGAATCTTGATGCCACTGTAACCCATCGTTCTTGTAGACTGTATGGCAACTTTGTTAAGATAGGATTAACACCATGTGCTGTGTTGAGGTGTGAAAGACCAGGGAGATAACCATTAAGCTTTGCTGCCTGTAGCTCTACTAGAAGATCGCCAAGCTCTCTCAGGCGCTGGTTTTCTTGGTTGGAGATCTTTGGGAAAGCTTCAATCTTTTTTAACAGTGCATGTTCGATGATTTCTGGTGCCCCAAAAGAGTCGTCAAGTCTCTGCCACACCATATTCAGTCCTGCCCTAGGGTTATGGATGTAAGCTGCTCTTATTCTCTTGGCTTGCTCAGTTGACTGCAGCCCAAGCCACTTGTAAAGCAAATCGAGTTCCTCTTGAACTGACAGACCCAGATCTTGAACTGCACTTCTAAAAGATGTTTTCCAAGCCCAATAATTTTCTGGTAGATCATCAAATTTCAGCAACCCAGAAGAAATCATTTCTCTTCGTATCAGATATTTTGCCAGATCAGATGCATCTGTTTTGTGTATGGGTGTGGGACTGGGTGTGAATACATTTGGCTGAGGATGAAGGAAGGGATCATTACTGCTTGCTGCTTTCCTTCCAAAGGGGCCATAGTTCCAACTATATGGTTCTTTTTTGGGCTTCCTTGGTGTGGTGTTATAACTTGTGTCATTTGGGGTGGACTGCTAGTTTGAAATGGCAAGGGTTTGAACTCTGGATAGCCATACTCACTACTCTAGTGATTACATGGTTTTTTGGAGTATTTCGCTAGTTCATCAACATCCCTGGCTGATGCAGATGTGGCTCCAGGAAGCTCTGCCTGAAGAGTCTGTAGATCGAAGTCTGATTGAGCATGCTGTTGCACAATCTCCTGTGTGCGCTGCATTGGGCTGCTGGCTGGCTGGCTGGTATTGTTTCCCAAGCTTGAGCCTCTGCTAGTGCTGCAGCAGCTGCTTTCTGTGATTTTAATATGTGCAGGTCAGCATCCAGTTCCACTTTCTTCTTAATTTGTTCAGCTTGCTGTTTTAGAATATCTGCTCCCTTTTGTGCAAATGAAAGTTGCACTTTTGCAGCTTCAGCCTTTGCTTGAGCCCAAGGAGCAGCAGTTGATGATGAAGTGAGGTAACTGGAGCGAATAGAGCCAGAACATCTTGATCTCGTCTCTGGAGTGTTTCCAAAAGCTTCATCTGCTTGAGTTGCCATGATTGATGAGCCCTTTCTGATGCTCGATGCACTGGCAATGTGGTTCTAGAGTGCGATGAGATGGATGCCTTTTTACTATTCTGCCCTCCCTGAATGTGGGAATCTGTTTAGCTATCTGCCAAACTGGACACCCACATTCAGGGAGGGCAGAATATTTGCAGTTTCATATCATGTTTATTTAGGAGTAGATTTCTCAGGCAAGGAGTTATTCTATCAGAATTCAATAAAGCTGTGATGCACTGTGTGTTCTGACACCTTTCTATCATATCCAGCATTAACTATTTCAGCAATTTGTGCTACAGTAGCTCTTTTGTGAAATTGGACCAGATGGGCTAGGCTTCTCTGCCCATGTGCCTATCATTAAGCCTTGGACAACTGTGACCCTTTCATTGGTTCATCAGTTATCCTTCCTTGGACCTCTCAGTCCACTTTTGATAGCTACTACCAACTTTTGGTAGCTACTAAGCACTGCATACTGGGAACAACCTACATTACCTGCTCTTTTGGAGATGCTCTAAACACAGATCCTTACACTGACCCATTTTTCCCACTTCCGACAAATCAACTTCAAGAACTGTGACCCAGAAAGATGTAACTTTGCATTGTAAAGATGTCTGAATATAATCGAATGATCCAGTCAAAAATCATTTTTTGCCACCATTTGAGAAATTATGCATTCTTTCACTGAAACGATTTACATATGAAACTGTATTAACTATTATCCTACTTATACCGATAAATAATATATATTCGCTTTCTAAGAAAAATTTATCAACCTGTTGGAGGCCCTCTAACGAGATTAACTTGTATCAGAGTTAGTACATTTTGTTCAGTCACATATTTCCTCTTTCTGGGATTTTACTTCCTCAGTAGGACAAAGGTTAATGGCTAGACCTACTGTAGATACCACCCAGCCCCTTCCTTAAAATTCCTCTGGTGTTTTGCTCCCCATGTGCATCAGTGAGCCTTGGATGTCTATGACCCTTTCTCCGGTTCACCAGTTGTCTTTCCTTGGACCACGTTTACTAGATAGGTACTAACCAGTGCATTCCAGGAACACCTCACAATACCTGCTGTTTTGGAGATGCTCTGACCTGCCATTTAAACGTCAAAATTTGGCCATTTTCAACGTCAATCTTGCTTGACATAGTGCCATTGTATTGAGATAATCAATATTGGTTCACAAGATCACAAACCAAGAAGGCCTCCAGTCTAAAACTTTCTTGGGAAGCAATACAGCACAGACAACTTTTTAATACTAGTAATTTAAGTATTTCAGGAAGGTCTTTAGCCAGTGACTCAGCTGTTTGGACATCTAGAAGAGTTGCATACCACCACCTAGATGCCGAGAAGAGTCTTGATGCAGGTCTTCCTTGTACCCTGAGAGATGATGGGATCAGTCGAGCTGGAAGATCAGAGGGAGCATGGTGCAGTTTGGGAAGTTTAGTAGGTGCTGGTTTATTTTTGGCTTCGTAGGCAAGCATCAGTGTTTTAAATCTGAAACAGCAGCAACCGGAAGCCAATAGAGGGAGTATACTAATGGGGTGATGTTGGAGAACTTCGGAAGGTTGAAAACAAGTCACACAGCTGCATTTTGGATTATTTGCAGAGGTTGATCTGTCAGAAGCGAGTTGCAGCAGTCCAGACTCAAAATAACAGGACTGAACAAGCACCTAAGTGGCCTGTGTGAATAAAAAACAGATGAATCCTTCTGATATTGTAAAGCAGAAATTGTCATGAACGTGACACATCATCAGTAACTGAGAAGACACATGTAGAATGTAGAACGAGGCTCACTCTGTATTTCTTATTCTATTTTTCAAAGAACTAAAATAGATAAACCAAGCACACATTGTCCAGCTACACAAAAATACATATTGAGCTTTGTGTTGCAACGTGTCCCAGAGATTTGGTCTAAAAACAATTCCAATGAGTGCACAGGAGCTCTTTACCCTACTTTACAGGCTGTGGACTATTTGTGTAAAACACTGATTCTTCACTGGATGTTATAACAAACGTCCCACTGTGTTTCTGACATCTGGAAAAACATGCATGGTGCAAAATGAGGAAGTGTGCTTTGGAATTAAAAATAGGAATAAAGGCTGTTTGATGTTTTGTAGGCTAACATTAAAAACTTGTTGTTCTAAGCTTTATTAAAGCCAAAGGCTGTATAGTATGGTGAGGCACTGGAAGGCGTAATGGCAAATTAGATTCATTTTCTGCCAGGAATGAAAAAATCTGGTTTAAATGACAGGAAAGAAAAGAAAAAAAATGCTGACATTGCCTTGTATTTCCTCATGGCTAGCTAATTGTCATTGTAATGATGATGTGGATTTGGCAAGTCTGTCATTTTTTACCACTCAAACAGGATCCGGCATGAAATGCCATTTGCATTGCACATTTCCAAGCAAGTCATTATATAAACAATTTCATGTCAAAACCTAAACCAGAGCTGACAATGAGGAAACTTAGTGTTAGATCAGGGATAATCACACAGTCAGCTCAACATAAATCTGGTCTTTTATTCAAAAAGGAGGAAAAAATAAAAAGTCATGAATTTCATTTCTAGTTTTTTAGTCAAGCTTATGTAAGGACCGGATACTTTGCAAATAATGGCATCAAGGCAACAGCCAAAGATGTAGAAGAGGTTTACTGCAGGAGATGGAAAGAAAAGAATAGGTCTGGTTTTATTATATAAGATATGTTATTTTTCTGATGGACTGGCGACCTGTCCAGGGTGCCCAATGTGCGCTGGGATAGGCTCCAGCAGATCCCCGTGACCCTAATTAGAAATAACGCGGGTATAGACAATGGATGGATGGATGGATGTTACTTGATGGATGGATGTCCTTTGCTACTAGCATGTAATTTTAATCATTTTGACTGTAGCCAAGTTCAAAAAGATATACTTGTTTAAATGTGTCTTTTCAATCCAAATTATATATATATATATATATATATATATATATATATATATATATATATATATATATATATATATATACACTATATTGCCAAAAGTATTCACTCACCTGCCTTGACTCGCATATGAACTTAAGTGACATCCCATTCCTAATCCATAGGGTTCAATATGACGTCGGTCCACCCTTTGCAGCTATAACAGCTTCAACTCTTCTGGGAAGGCTGTCCACAAGGTTTAGGAGTGTGTTTATGGGAATTTTTGACCATTCTTCCAGAAGCGCATTTGGGAGGTCACACAATGATGTTGGACGAGAAGGCCTAGCTCTCAGTCTCCGCTCTAATTCATCCCAAAGGTGTTCTATCGGGTTGAGGTCAGGACTCTGTGCAGGCCAGTCAAGTTCATCCACACCAGACTCTGTCATCCATATCTTTATGGACCTTGCTTTGTGCACTGGTGCACAGTCATGTTGGAAGAGGAAGGGGCCAGCTCCAAACTGTTCCCACAAAGTTGGGAGCATGGAATTGTCCAAAATGTCTTGGTATGCTGAAGCATTCAGAGTTCCTTTCACTGGAACTAAGGGGCCAAGCCCAGCTCCTGAAAAACAACCCCACACCATAATCCCCCCTCCACCAAACTTTACACTTGGCACAATGCAGTCAGACCAGTACCGTTCTCCTGGCAACCGCCAAACCCAGACTCGTCCATCAGATTGCCAGATGGAGAAGCGTGATTCGTGACTCCAGAGAACGCGTCTCCACTGCTCTAGAGTCCAGTGGCGGCGTGCTTTACACCACTGCATCCGACGCTTTGCATTGCACTTGGTGATGTATGGCTTGGATGCAGCTGCTCGGCCATGGAAACCCATTCCATGAAGCTCTCTGCGCACTGTTCTTGAGCTAATCTGAAGGCCACATGAAGTTTGGAGGTCTGTAGCGATGGACTCTGCAGAAAGTTGGCGACCTCTTCGCACTATGTGCCTCAGCATCCGCTGACCCCGCTCCGTCAGTTTACGTGGCCTACCACTTCGTGGCTGAGTTGCTGTCATTCCCAAACACTTCCACGTTCTTATAATACAGCTGACAGTTGACTGTGGAATATTTAGGAGCGAGGAAATTTCCCGACTGGATTTGTTGCACAGGTGGCATCCTATCACAGTTCCACGCTGGAATTCACTGAGCTCCTGAGAGCGACCCATTCTTTCACAAATGTTTGTAAAAACAGTCTGCATGCCTAGGTGCTTGATTTTATACACCTGTGGTCATGGAAGTGATTGGAACACCTGATTCTGATTATTTGGATGGGTGAGCGAATACTTTTGGCAATATAGTGTATATATATATATATATATATATATATATATATATATTAATATTTGGTTACTGTTACTATTATAGAGTAACAGTAGCAGTAAATAAACAGCAACAAAATTATGTGCATAAATATCCCATAATGCTAATACAATCCTAAACCGTAGGTTGTGCCAAGACATTTAAACAATGGCTAAGACTGCCTCAAGTGGCACACCACTGCTAATCAAATCTCTCAGCTTAAATCCAATCTACCTCACGTGTTTTTGACCTATATTTCATTACATGAGTGCAAAGCTAAAGCATGACTTTCCCACACTCTCAGAACACATCTGTTATCCTCAGAAAATAAATGAGCATTAAGAGATTTGGAAGGTTAAGTTCAGGTATATGGTGTTCTCCCTTTTCATCTGTTTTTAGTCACACCTGAATATCTAATAGCATCCGCAAGAGATGGATTAAATGGCATTAACTTGTGAAAAAAGACATGCATGTGCAGAAAGGTACAAAGCAAAGCAGATGAATTTGAGCCCTCAGCACACAACCATCTTATGTTACAGTAAAAATAAAATATAAATCCTGTACAGGCAAACGGACGCTTTGCACATGCAAAAAACAAAAAAAAAGGTTGGAAACGAGGATTACACTCATTTCACAGCAAATAATAAAAAACAGGCCTTGCTGCAAAATGCTGATCTGTTTAAGTGTGAAATACAGAGGCCAAGCAGGAAAGCAAGGAAAAATCGAATTAAAAACAGGTGCAGAATGAAAGATTTATTCCGTCTCTGCTTTGCCATCTGTCTAATTGTGGGAAAAGGCAAAGGTTGATTTATTTTCATATTGTAAAGTGAAATGACTCCATTCATTTGAAGAACATTTTAATAGCAAGGCATACTGCTGTCTGTGTGACGGCCACAAAGGACAGGAGAAGTATGAGAATAAATAATGTTGAAGCCTTTAACTGTACACATATGTACTTATTTGCAATGTATTGTATTTTACTTTATTTATTTATTTATTTTTATTAAATTCTGTTTTTACAATGTGTATGGTTTACATCTACATGTAAATTTATGGGTTATATTTAGACACCTAAAATGTCTTCTCAATTCAATTTGTTAAAGAAATATAGTACATTAACTATCTGAAGAACCCTCGATTTCTCTAGATTTGCAACTACACTCAAGGTTCTTTGGATTGGGATTGGTACAACTCTTTTTGAACAACTTGGAATTCCTTAAGAAACACAAAATGTTGGTGGTAAGTGGAAACTTTATTCTGAGCCTCTCTACACTGGCTCAAATCAAACTGGTTCCTTGGAGATGTGTTCAGCTCATCCTAGCACTAAGAGAAATGTTGCTGGACATAAGCAGAAGGGTCTATCTTTTTTTTTTTTTTAGCAATTTACAGTATTATTGTGACAAGGACAGTGGACATTTCCCCTTCCGGACTTCCTGTCCACTCTCCAGTTTAAAAGCAGTTCATGGGCATTAAGTCATTGTGAAGCGTTGCTGATATTTCGCATACTTTCACATACCAGAACTTGCCAAAATTTGCAACTTTAGCCTTGACCCTTGTCTTGTTTTCCTGTTTTTTTTTTGGTGTTCTGGATCATCCTTTGGCTGGTTATCTTTGACCTTTTGTCTCGTACATGATTTATGAACTGTAATTTTGGATTGCGACTTCTCTTCCACTGTCTTCTCACATGTTACAGTGACCTTCTGTTTCAAGTACAGTATTTTGCATGCTAATGGGTTCTAAGGATGTTTAACAATTCTAGCTTTCTAAAAACTTTCTCAGAAATGCTATTACGCAGAACCTCGGAAGGACACTCCAGCTTCCACCACAATAGTGTTCTGCTGAATTTCACAGGTTTCTCCTCATATCAGTATTTCCCTTGAAACATCCTGTGTTCTTTCTGACAGCTGAAAAAACCCTCAGAAATTCCCTACATATGAGAAAAGGGGTTTCCTCAGCTTGTTTCCTAAAAGGGGTGCTAGGGAAACACTGCCTTTCTGCCATTTGCCTCAGTGCTAAATGCCATAAATCAAGTCAAGAAACTTTTATTGTCATTTTAGCAATATACACCGATCAGACATAACATTATGAGAATAACACTGATTATCTCTTCATCATGGCACCTGTTAGTGGGTGGGATATATTAGGCAGCAAGTGAACATTTTGTCCTGAGGTTTATGTGTTAGAAGCAGGAAAAATGGGCAAGTGTAAGGATTAGAGTGAGTTTGACGACGGGCTGCCAAAGCTCATTAATGCATGTGGGGAGCGAAGGCTGGCCAGTGTGGTCAAATCGAACATAAGAGCTACTGTTCCTCATTTTGCTGAAGAAGTTAATGCTGGTTCTAATAGAAAGATGTCACAGTGCCTTGCAGTTTGTTGCATATGGGGCTACATAGCTGCAGACCAGTCAGGGTGCCAATGCTGACCCCTGTGCATTGCAATATACTACAATACAATAAACAGAGAACAGCACTGACTAGTATACAGTACTGAAATGTGCAAGTGAGGATAAATATACGTGTACACAAACTCCATCCACAATTTACGGCCTTTAATCAAAGCGCATACATTTTAGTCACCCGTATTTTTACCTGCAAAAATCAGAGCATCTGTTGTGTTATGTACAGATGTACTGATGTACAGAGAAAAAAAAAATCCCCTTATCTCATGCTTATCATTCATATTTCACTGAACTGCCAGATTACTGGAATAGGTAGCTCACTTTGTGTTAAAAATAACTTCCTTGATCTCAGTTTTCCAAACACAGTAACTCAAATGCACCCCCCGATTATGCATGCTTACGATGGTGTAGCACAACACAGATTGAAAGATCTTCTGTGAAGTGTGACTTCCGCATTTTTCCTCCCGTCTTGGATTGAATGGTCGAATTGGACACCGTTGGACCTGCCCCAGAACTGTGTCTGGGCAAAAGATGAACAAGATAGGAGCTATTTTTCACCTGTTTGTCCCATTGCCAGCATTTAGCTAGAGTGTGAGTCAAAACAACATTATCTACGACATCTAAAACACAGAGTTTAAGTTTTCCAGTATATGATTTTTTTACAGCTATTGGCATGGACTTGCAAGTATCCTGCCAAGATGCACAACCTAATGAGAAAGGCAAGGGTGTGTGTATGAAGCATACAAAAACACAAGTGAACATTTGGATGAGTGATTCAGATTTTGTTCTTGCAGCACTGAACACCACTGATACTTCCATCCAAAAATAACAGTCCTTATTGAAAGACGATGCTGAATATGAATAGTGAGTGAAAACCACACATGCAAGCTTGGACTGGTGGCTTCACAAGCATTAATGCATTTCAACATACCAAACCTGACTAAAATTCTTAGCTTAATTAAAGTCACCTTCATTCATTTTGCAATCTCATTTTCGTAAAGGTTAAACATATACTCTCCATCTGGAAGGCATTTTAAAATATACTGTAGTTGTGTCTTTTCAGGATTTCAGAATAATAGAAACACATGTGCTATAACACATACAGAGTTCCTAAGTGACAAATTGCTAAGCAAATTAAAATTCCTTAAAATAGCCTTGATGACAGTTTTATATGCTCTTGGCATTTTCTCAGGGACTTTCACAGGGCTTCCTCTCTTGAATATCATGCTTTATAAGTTTTAGAGACATTCCTGAATACTGGTTACTTTTCAAGTTCAATAGAAAACTATTTGCTAACAAAAACAGATGGACTACCTTGCCTACTAATTTTGTTTACCTGTCCTGTCAGAGCTACCTAACAGCACTTGTTCTTTTTTCTATAATGTTTCTGGCAAGAAGTCCATTATTCATCATCACTCCATTCAGCAGAAAAGGTTTTCAGCCACCTGAATGCAAAAATACACAGACTTCTTTCAATTGGTGGTTTCAGATCTGATTAAAATATGTTTTCTCAACATTTGGATCTATTCGACCGGTGTATTTGGGTGCATGCATTTTATTTTCCATTGGCCAGAACTTACTTGATGTCTTAGATTTGCAATAAAAACTTCAACATTCACAGAAAGCAGCATTAAGGGAGGTCAGGGAAGGATATCATACATCCTTCATATATCATATATCCTTCTTGTGTAGGTGTAGTTTATACCAGCTACATATAACATAATATACAGGATATACTGTAATATAATATATAATATAATAAATATATATATATATATATATATATATATATATATATATATATATATATATATATATAATAATAATATAGATCAGGATCCAACATGTTGGTCTACTCATCATATTCATCAGCTATAATATCCATCATTATAATAATCTGTGCTGAATTAAGAAATGACATTAATTTATGCTTTAACTGATTTACACATTCTCTATATATTTTATATTATAGCTATAAGATCTAAGATGTGTGTGTGTGTGTCTGTCAGTCAGTCTATCACCATGTACTGAAGAGTTCACACTTTCTCTTTTTCACACACACACACACACACACACACACACAGGTTATTAAATTCTAGCACATGTTTATACATGCACACAGAATCTGTGCAGCAAATAGCTCAAACTGCAAAACTGCACAACATAGTAAAACATAATGAAAACTACACTGACCTCTTTAGATAGTAACACACACACACACACACAAAGTGAAATACAATAATAACTAGAAGCAGATGTCTTCTTGCCCTTATTCTTTCCCACTACCTCAGCTGCCCCATGTTAACAATTAAATATGTTTAAAGGATAAAAACCTGAAGTTAATCAACCACTGACAATAGAACTTTTTTTTTTATATGTACCCAAATTCACATTTATTAAATTTACTTTTAAGCTTTATTAAGTTTATTTAGGATAGTTAATAAGAATGTGCCTAGCTTGTTTTGGCTGTGCCTGAAGTCCAGGATGATTTAACAGCGCTGAGGTCTTGCTTAATCACTTACACGCTGTTGCTAAAAATCTTCACATGACTCTAATTTCTGGAAGATGAAAGGTCTTGCAACATATGTCAGTTCTCTAAGCACATTTACACTGGACCCTTATTCCCTAAACACTCATTGCAGAACACTTAATACAGCATAACTGGTGTTTTGAAAATCACAAAGGTTCTTTTAAATATATAAATAAACACAAATCAATATCTGAACCCACACTGCAATTGACAATTACACATTGCAAGTTCTTTTTGCGTCTATGTGTAATACTGAAAAGTCAAAATCTGGGGAAATCAAAACCAAGATTAAATCATTCATCTGCTTTATCCTGGTCAAGGTCGTGGATCAGGATCCTATCCCAGGAAGACGTTTTTACACTTGATGAGATGCCAGGTTTTTTGCAAGGCACTAAGCACATGCTCATTCATTCACATCTAGGGGAGATTTTGTGTACCCATCCATTTAACTGAATGTTTTTTCAAGGTAGGGAGAAACTGGAAAAATCCCTCACAAACATGAGGAGAACATGTGAAACTCAGAGAGGAATCCAAGTACAGGGGTGAACCCAGGACATTTGTGAGGTGGCATGACCATGACACCCAGGAGAAAGCAAATCAGGAAGAGGAATATATAGTCTTCCTGAGAGGGAATCGTTCTGTTATCGGGTCCTACGAAGAACCTTTAAGGGAAGACGAAACAGCCTTTGACACATCCAGCGTGAATGGAAGAACATTTGAAAAGACTGTAGAATTGTTTCACTGTGTAATTGATTAACCTGACAACAACCTTTGATAACAGTCCTAAGAAAAGTTTCTCATAAACTCATAAAATAGTGTGTGGAAATGAAAATGACGTCCTCTGATCATAAACACGTACATGCAGCATTTGCTCAATTCCTGCTTCTAGGTTGCTTTCTAGGTAAAAATAAACATTCTTTTATGGTTCTTTTCCAGGGTGCATGGTTCTATCTAAAACTACACCAGGTTACATATGTAACCCGGGTCCCTGCGAAGGAAAGAGATGCTGACACAATTGGATGTGGGCGTTGATGAGTGTCAGCCATGATGCAGCATCTCGTTTCCTTCCTTGACGTAGCATTGAGTTCCCCTTGTTGGTACATTCTGGCACACCTTTATTTTTTAAGAGTGTATACAGGATGTGAGTTTGAATTCTATAGAAAAGGGCTGCTAGTGCTCTCCTGCTAGCTGTTCTGTGATTTTGAAGGTGCAACAGCTATATTGCATATTTAGTAGTTTGCCTCCATCCTAAAAGCTGAGAGCAGTAGATAATTGGCAGGAATAGACAGAGGGATTGTTTACAGTGAGGAAAGTGGGGTAAGAATATGGCCACACGTGGATATTTGTGGATATAATAAATCTATGAGACATAAGCATCTTACTAGTTCAAATCAACTAGCAATAAGTTACATATTGGTTAAAGTTTAAATCCCAGGACTACCAAGCTGCCACTGCTGGGTCCTTGAGCAAGGCCCTTAACCCTCTATTGCTCAGTTGTATAAATGAGATGAATGTAAGTAGCTCTGGATAAGGGTGTCTGCCAAATGCCATAAATATAAATGAATATTGAACCCACATTAAACTCAGACTGCTAATATCCTCAAGAAACCAGAGACCTATTTTTCCTGTTATTTAACTTTACAAGAAGCATTCACTCAACCCACACATGATGGATATCCTGTATATGGTAGGGTAATAATGGAACTTTCCTAGAAGAAGGTGTACAGTACAAAGTCCAGACCTCTTTTCCAGACCCAACTCAAAGTAATTACTGCCGCAAGGAGCGTACAGGTACGAGTTTGTTAATAGACCGCAGAACACTTTTCACTTTGTTTATGTTTTGAGCCAAGTGAATTTAGACACATGCGAGATCTCGACCTTTTTAAGTCAGGTTTTTTTGGGGTTCATGGAAAACTGCAGTTGGTCTGATCTTTGCCATGTGTAAAGAATGTTGATTGATGTTTAATAATGTGGTGTTAATAAGCTTACGCAAAGTTCAGCTCTAAAATTGAACTCCATATTAGTTTATTTTGGGCCAGATGAGAGCATTGCTGATCATGCTGGAAATTAGTTCATGAAACAAGTTTAAGCTAAATAAGATAAAGAAAGGTAAACTTTTAAATAAAAATGGTGGATTACACACCGGGCAGGCATAACATTATGACCACCTACTTAATAGTGTGTTGGTCACCCTTTTGTTGCCAAAACTACCCTCACCCCTGCGAGCCATGGACTCCCCTAGATCCCTGAAGGTGTGGTGTGGGATCTGGCACCAAGATGTTAGCAGCAGATCCTTTATGTCCTGTAAGTTGTGAGGGCCCCACCTCTCAACTTACAGGTCTTAAAGGATACTTACTGGACTTAAAGGACACTTTTTATAGATACTGACCACTGCAGACCGGGAACAGCCCACAAGAGCTGCAGTTTTGGAGATGCTCTGATCCAGTGGTCTAGCCATCACAATTTGTCAAACTCGCTCAAATCCTTACTCTTGTCCATTTTTCCTGCTTCTAACACATCAACTTTGAGGACAAAATGTTCACTTGCTGTCTAATATATCCCACCCACTAACAGGTGCCATGATGAGGAGATCATCAGTGTTATTCACTTCACCTGTCAGTGCTCATAATGTTATTCCTGATCGGTGTATACTGACATTGTAGTATTTAAGAAGAGGTAATTTCATATGTTTTAAGTTCCTTTGCCCTACACATTAATGTGTTCTGTCTTTATTAAGCCTTTTCATGTGGTTTTATAACAAGCATGCACTTATCCTGTAATGCAGTTTGCATTATAGGAAGTTGTTTTTCTTACCTTTCAGCAAATCTATATGATATAACATCTGCTGATGGCACTAAAATGGCTAAGATGCTACCTCAAGATGAACAAGTTGTACAGACGGGGTCAGTCTGCCACAGGGACGTAGGGATAGTCTGGGTTTTTTAGACTGAGCTTGCGTTAACACCTTTTTTGCTTGCTGACTCGTGACTCGTTAACAGTTCACCCGGTTCTTCTGTGAGCCTTGAGACTGATAACAATGATACTTTAGCTTTCTCTCCAGCATTCGTAAGGTGTAATGAGAATATCAGCATGCATGTTATGAAACATAACAGTAAAATATAGATTTATGAGAACATTTTACGAGAACATTTCAAGCTGTTACATGGAACCCAATGTACTTCAGAATGTAATAAAAGCAAGAAAAAAATATTTATTCCGAAACATGATGGAAAACATGAAAGAATAAAATGTAAGGATGGTGAAACAGAACAGGAATAATGCAAAGGCCAAACAAATGTGCAACAGTTTGCATTTTGCCTGGTTTCTAGATGAAAAGGGAAAATTCTGGATTTTTATTTATTTACTACAATATTTTTTTCTTATAAAGTGCCCTATTCATGATGTGTTCTACTCTCACGCTCCTGTGCTCTCACTATAGACTCGACGATGTCTGATGAATGAATGAAAAGGGTGTGAAAAGTTTTGCACTCATATATATTGAGAAGATACTTCCTGTGCAAATGTGTGGAAGGGGGATAGCTCAGTGGTTAAGGTGTTGGCCTACTGATCAGAAGGGTGTGAGTTTGAATCCCAGGTCCACCAAGCTTCCACTGCTGAGCCCCTGAGCAAAGCCCTTAACCCTCAATTGCTCAGGTGTATAAATGAGATAAACGTAAGGGCATCTGCCAAATGTAGATGTGTGTATATGCTTGAGTGCACACCCTGTGTGACCCTTGGATATTCTTCACACTTGGGCCAGAAGCTCATAATCACAATTTTGCTTTTACACAGAAGAAATCTTTCAGTTTCACTGACCCATTGCGCTATCCCATATGTTGCTTGATATTGTGGCATTAGGTTCAGCTGTATTTTTATTAGTTCAAACATTCAACTGAGAACATTCAAAGTCTGCCCTTTTTGGATGAATTGCATGCCATCACCAGGAACATTAGCAAAAACAACAACAAAAAAAAAAAGCTGTTCTTATATAAGGCAAGCTAATTACAGTGCTCTAGTCCCTGGAAAATCTGGTTTAATATATCAGTAAGGCATTCTATCTCCTCCACTGACCATGAAACCTGATTCCCCACCATGTTTCAAATAGAAATAGGAATGAACAAGATGAAGCAATCCCGTTACTTAGCATGTGGCCCTGAGCGCACACACCTGAGGCAAAAGTGTTGTGATTCAATCCAAGTAAGCCACAGACCACTATTTCCAAGGGGACCAGGAATAAGTTCTCTCCACTTTTCCAAAGTTCAAAAACAGCTTTCACACAAGACCAAATATTCCAAAATCTCTGAATAAGAAAAAATGCATATCTCATTAATATTTTTGAATACTTTTATGTAGATTATTTTGTTTATTTTTATTTATATTTCATTTATATTTATTTTTCTTGTTATCTGAAGCAGTCTCTGGCAAAATAATTTCCTTCGGGATTAATAAAGTTCTATCTTGTCTTATCTTACCTTATGTGTGATGAGCTTAATATAGAAATATTTCATTACCTACTGAAATATGTAATACCTACTGAGAACTCCGTTGAGACAGGACCAGGGACACAGTATGAGAAGAAAGAAGTGAGAGACGTGAGAGAGAGTGAGAGAGAGAGAGAGAGAGAGAGAGAGAGAGAGAGAGGGGAAGATATGGTAGTAAAATATTGTATGCTGATAGGCTACACTCAGACTCATGCCATGGTTGTTAGTGTATCTATCAGCACATGCAGAGTACGGACACCGGGCCATAAAGAGCATCTCATGCTGTTAAAGACATCAATATGCACAAAACCAACACTGTTCCCACATCTGGACAAACTGTCTCAGCTCGCCTGCTGAGTCTTCTGGTCCACAGGAGGGAGAGGAACTAAATGGGCCAAGAGGAAAAGAGTGAATTAAGTGATGAAGAGAACAATGTTCAGAAACAACCAGTACATGTTTGGTTTTGGAAACATATTTAAATCAATACTGACACGTCGTGGCACAAATAGCCATGTGTGCTAAAAAAGGAAGGTGGTGGTGGTGGTGGGGGGGGATAAGTAATAACAGTCAGGCTTTGCTGTTAGTTCCTAAAATCAAAAAGGAGACAGCAAAGTCAAAGAAGCTTTATTGTCACTTCAACCATATATAGCTGATGCAGTACACAGTAGGTGCGTTTACATGGACACTTGTAATCCGATCGTAACAGGACTAGAAGCACAATCAGATTAAAAAAGTGTCATGCAAACACGTCAATCGAATGGAATTTGCCACATCCGATTAAAAATTCAATCGGATGCTAAGGGGTGGTTTAAACCATTTTTAGTCCGATCGAGAGGACATGTAAACACTTAATATGTTCCTGGAAAGTTCTGCGCATGTGCAATGACGCAAGAATGACATATGATGTACGGATGTTATGGAGGGAATCCTGTTTTTGTGGACTGTGCGCATGTCAAAAGATCTAATCCGATTCTAATCATGTGTCATGTAAACGCTCGTGTTGAATGCTGAACTGAAGTCAATGAACAGACTCGTAGGTAAGTGTCTTTATTGTCCAGGTGTGTGAGGGCCAGATGGAGGGTTGTGCAGATGGCATCGTCTGTGGAGCGATTTGGACGATACGCAAACTGCATGGGGTCAAGTGAAGGTGGCAGCAGGTTCTTGATGTGCCTCATGACCAGCCTCTCGAAGCACTTCATGATGATGGGTGTGAGTGCAACGGGACGGTAGTCATTGAGACAGGACACTGGAGACTTCTTCGGCACGGGGATGATGGTGGGAGCAATGGAGGTTGTGTTGAGTTATGGCAGAGATCTGACCGGGCTAGTTAGAAGTCTGCAAACGTGATGGTATTAGCATGAAAGTTGAAGGTTAAGAAGTGGA
This sequence comes from Hemibagrus wyckioides, assembly GCF_019097595.1. NCBI lineage: Eukaryota > Metazoa > Chordata > Actinopteri > Siluriformes > Bagridae > Hemibagrus > Hemibagrus wyckioides. The sequence continues at coordinate 5,846,700 of NC_080736.1, read as the reverse complement.
TCTGTTTGAGCAGAGTCTACAGATGAGAAGGTGAAAGAGCTGGATAGACTTAAGGGACAAATCAGCATTGTGTGGCTAATGAAGGAAACCATTAACCAAAGCAAAAAAGTGACCAAAACACTGATTAAAGATATTTACACATCTTTCAAGGTTTCATTACAAATTTAATCTTGGTTATTGAAGATCATATGTTCATGATGAATATTGACATTCAGGGTGGATGTGACTTGAAATCATTTGCATTTGTGTTTCTCTTTGTTTCCTGTGCAAGACTACCATCTGACTACCATCTTTCAGATTTATCACCAGAAACCTGTGAAAAACAGAGATTCTCTGAGAAAAGGTGAGCTCTTGCAACTCTCCAGACTACACTGAGTTAAAAGTTAGGAACCCAGTGAGGATAACACTTCCTGCCTGAAACATTTATATGCATCATTTATTTGCACAAAGAATATTTTCCATTGCACTCTCTAGGGATGTCTGTCGTAACAGAAGTGTTATGCAATTTTCCCGAAGAGCACACGTTCCATCCAGGCCTGTTTTCCATAATTGTTGCTCACTAAACAGACCTGCTTTACAACGTGGTACAAAGGAACAATTTAGTGGGAGCAGATTCAGCCCAGAGTGTGGCCTCAGGAAGAGGTTCCTTGGAAGCTTCCCAAACATGAATAAATTCTTAGGTTTTACATTTGGCACATGCTTGCGAAATTTAAATATTTCACCTTTGCTGCATTATTATATAAGGTACAAGGGTTAACACATCCCTGTTAAAATGGCAGGTTTTGTGATGTAGAATGATGAAAGCAAGATAAACCATGTCAGAACTTCGTCCAACTTTGTAATCTGAAATTAACAAAGAAAAATCCATGAACCTGCTTATGCGTGCTCACATCTGTTCAGAATGATCCAATCACATTCTGTCTCATATTTAAAGGTAATTATCATACACCTGTCATCAGTGACATTATTGTGATTAACTCCGAAGAAAGTTCAACCGTTTCTTGTTTTCATCTGATTACTGAAGCCACGGTCATGCATGATGTCTCACTTGTTGAAAAGAGGAAAGAGGTATAAAAGAATTTCCAGAGAGCCATGAGATGCACCACCATAAAGGTCATCATCAATAATAGAGAAAATGCACTACAACGTTATCACCAAGATCAAGATCACTGTCAACAAGACAAAAACATACCAGGCTGCCAAGAGACCTACAGCAGCATTAAAGGAGCTGTAGGAATAGCTAGGAATAGTAGGTCGGCTAGACGGAAGCCCTTTCCTGCAAAAAACATCCATCTATATCACCCCATACCATGTGACAAAATGTTTTATAGTCTGAATAATTATGTCTGTTGCAAAAATGGCACATCAATGGAAAAAAAACAAGTCGATCGTGAAGCATGGTGATGGCAGCATCATGCTTTAGGGCTGTTTTTCTTCAGCCAGAACTAGAACTAGAAGTTAGGGCAAGCCATGAATAGCTACATACGGTACTCATTTTTACTGCAAAACGTTCAAGTGTCTGCAAGTAAGCCGAAGATGAATAAGAATTTCAGCTCTCGGTATAACAGTGAGCCAAATCATACATCTAAATCTACAAAGGAGACAAACTAAAAGAAGATCAATGTTTTTGAATGAGCTAGCCAGAACCTAAATCTAATCCTGAATCCAACTAAAAATCTGTGGAGAGACATGAAGCGGGTTGTGTACAGTAGATGCCCACACGATTTTTTTTGATGGATCTAGAATGTTTTTGGAAGAAAAAGTGGGGAAAATGTTGCCAAGATAGACTCTTACACAAAAAGACTGAGTGGTGTAATAAAATTAAAAAGTAATAGTTCAGGGGTATGCAAGTAGGTTATTTATTATTATTATTATTTTACTTTTTCCCTAATAAATTCTGATTCATTTTTATAAATTAGAATTTCACATTAAGGGATTAAAAAAGTTCTGACATGATTTATCCTGGTTTCATTTGTATAAAAAGACAAAAACCTGCCATTTTACAGGGGTGTGTAAATTTTTTCTATCCACTGTAGTTGATACATGGGTTAGAGCAAGGCCACTCAAACCTGGTTAGAATATTCAAACGTTGGTTAATATACACAGATTCAGTTTCAGGTTACTTCAGGTGATGAAAATGTCCTCACACAACCCCAGCAGCTCTTTCCCACATGTAATTGCACTTTTGTAACCCCCACTGTGAGGGGATTTAAGGACTTTCCAACATTTACTGCACTCGTGTTTTGTGAGACCCTGTGGAAGCCAAGATAAAGATCCCAAAATAAAGAGAATTAGCACAGATTGCAATTGTAAAAATAATTGGCAATATTTTATGGGTGATTTGCAAAGTATATTTGGTGGAAAAGCAATGTAATAAGACAAAACAATATAAAAAAAAATAAGGCTTTTGCTCAATGTTCTCAACAGTTGTGGCGAACTTGGATTATTTCTAATTCACTAACAGAAGTAAATAGTAAAACTAAACATTGTCAGAAATTTTGCATAATTGTGTGTTGGGTAAAATCCATGACAAAATCCCTTCAAAATACAATATGATGCAGTATTTGAACTGACTCTAGCCGATGTTTGAAATAAAAACAGTTAACTTTCTAATTATTGGGAGATCTTAATACTTCCATTCATCCAGTTTCTCTACCGCTTCTCCTAAAAGGGCTCACAGGAACCTGGAATATCTGGGCATGAGGGAGGGGGACATCCTGGACGAAGTGGTACAATTTAAAGATCTCAATCAACCTACAAAGTATGTCTTTGGACTGGGTAAAAAAGTTTAAATATGAGATGTTACACAGTGTTAGGAAGTTAGTTCTCTCCTGTAAGAAGCTAGATTTTTGTGCTAAATTAGAATTTCTGGGACAAATCAAACCTGCAAATCTTTTATTCATTCTCATGTGCACTTCCACACCCAGTTTTACTGTACAAAAATTCAATTATTTGCAAATCTAAACTCTTAATTTCAGGCCAAATAATCAATATATCAATCAGCACCTGGAAGAGAAAATGCATTTCTGTTGTCTCTCATAGATTTCTCCCAGTTTTGGTTCTAGGATTATACCAGTGGAGGTGTTAGGTAATAAAATAAATACACTGATCTCAGTCCAACACAGCGCTGCTTACTCTCACATAATGTCCACTGCCTGTGCATGAAAATTTTCATAATAAATAACATGCGAATGTTGTTTGCCTGAGAGCAAAGTGTTCTAGTTTTATTCCAACACTCAAGAAATGCTACAACTCATCGAAAAATATGAGGTGAGACGTGACTAGAATTCATCAGATTTCTAAAACGTTCAGCCTCTTCACACGTCTGGCGTGGCACTCACTGCTCGGTGTTCTTCTGAATGTATTTTTCAAAAAGGAGTCATCAGTCTTTTTACACATGGAAACCAGGATCATAAGACGTGTGTGGAATGAAAGGGTATTTATTATGAGCGCTAAATTTGCATTAATATATGACAGTGTTGTTTAGTCTGTCCTAGAGACATGTATTGGTTTTGCTGTCTCAAAGCTCCATGAGCCTGGGTTACTGTCTATGTGAAATTTTGCATGATCTCCCTATGGGTTCCTCTGGGTTCTTCGGTTTTATTCCAGTTCCTACAAAGCATGCCGTAGTGGCTAATACAAACAGCAGTGTTTTGAATGAATGTGTGAATGTGTAGTGGTTCAGTTAAGTAGCCTTTATTTGTCACATATACATTACTGCATAGAGAAATACTTTCTTTGCATATCCCATGATTGGAGGGTTGGGGTCAGAGCGAAGGGTTAGCCATGATGCAGCATCCATGGAGCAGGGGGGTTGAGGGCCATGCTCAAGGGCCCGATGGTGACAGTTTGGCTGTGCTGGGACTTGAACTCCAATCTTCCGATGAACAACCCTGTCTTGTACCAAGTATTTCCAGGATACACCAGAAACTTCTTGACTGACTGACTGACTGACTGAATGAATGAACGAACGAACGAATGAAAGAATCCTTCAGTGTACTTTGTGCAAGACCTTTGCTGCTATCAGAATTATTTTAAATACAGGTTTCCCACTAGGAAGTTGCACATAAATGACCCCTTAAGTCATCATTACGATTACTGCGAAACTCAGAGATCATTTTAATAGTTTCCAAGGCGGTGGAAGTCCTACACTAAAGGAGACTATGGTTTATGTTCATTTTTAAACGATCTAAATGCAGCGAATTGTTAACACATTGCAATTTGCTTGTATTTGACTGAAATTCCTTTATCATCAGCAAGCTAGCTAACTGAGAAATGTGTGTTATAACGATGTGTTATGGTGTCAAAATAAAAGTAAAAATAAAATTAGAAATATGGAAACTGTCCATTTGGAAATTCCTAATCACATTTCCCCCCTGTTTTGCTAAATTCCCCTTTGCTAAAAGGAATCTTGAAGAAAAAAACCTTATACTTTATGCTTTATTTTCCCACAATGAACTGTAATCCCAGAGGAAAACTAGAACAAGTGACTGTACTGGAAAAAAATCAAAGGCAACTGACCCTACTCTGACATGCCATTGTCAGAATTCATATGTGGTACACTTCCTCCCCCTACGTTGACTTCCCTTTGCTCTACAGGGTGTAAATCTGTCTTTTGTAGTAAATCAGAGCACACTGATGCACAAGCAACATTCCCCTCAGAGCTCTTACTGTGAGCTAGCAGCACTAAGTGAAGGATTTCCCTGGCAAATCAGAGGAAAAGAAACATTTATCACCACATAAAATGCCATTGTTGCAATAACTATTCTTCCAAAGTGTGGGTGAGGGATGTGGGTGAACGGAGGAGCACAATCATTGTACAACCTCCAAAACCAGTATATCAATTATAATGAAAAAGTGATAACTACTCATTAAGGCCTGGGACAGAGTTGAGTTTGTGGGTAAATTCTCAGAAGCCTTTTTTCTAATTTTCTAATTGGTTTCTGTTTTAATGCCAAGAGCTATTTGTGTATTCGCTACAAAATTAGAGCACATCTACACACAGGACCTCTTAGTCAGAGGAATGAATCATATTTGGTGACTGTGGGATTGTGTGGTTCCTTTCAAGGTTTCTTCCTAATATTATCTCCGAGTTTTTCCTCGCCTCAATCACCTCTAGCTTGCTCATTAGGGATGCATTTAAATTGTACAATCTTTGCTTTGTGATCATGTCCTTTGTTAAAAGTGATTGAATTCTATCGTAGAAGAGAAATGACTATTAACAAATTAATAGAGATGAACTGTTGAAGATGCAGTGAGATTTCAGTTATATAACCAAGCAATCACTTCATCATCACATTGAACTTCTTTATAAACCTATATAAAGAGCCATTATACGAACAGCATGGTTTTATGGTTTAGAAATGTTTAGCCCACATTTGTCTCAAAGAATCACAACATTAGCCAATTTGGATTGGACATTAGTGATTAAATCGGTTTTGTTACCTTTAGATTAAGGCTCACCAGCCACTTAATAAGAACACATGTACACCTCAGATGTGATTATCCAAACAGCCAATCATGTGGCAATCGTGCCAAGCATAAGATCACGTAGGACGAGCGCTTTAGTTGAGTTTAGTGATTTTGAATGTGGGATGGTTTGATGTCTGACAGGCTGGTTTTAGAAACTGTTGATCTGGGTTTGTTTTTTTTTTGTGGCAAGAAATACGTTTGGTTGATCAGAGACGTCTGAGAAGAATAGCCAAAAAAACCTTTCTTTACAACCTATTGAACCTTAACGTGGATAAGTTACAACAGAACAACAAAAAGACCACATTGTGTTCCACTTCACTGTCCTAAGAGCAGCAAACTGAGGCACAGGTTCACAAATCCATATAGCTGAAAACCTCAATGTATTTTTTACCTTTGTGCTCCAAATACTGACATCCCGAAAACAGAAAATCTGATCTCAGCCCTATCAAGAAAGAGTTTTTATTGGGAGATCTCTCTCTCTCTGGAGATTAATTCTGATATTTCTGAACATCAGTGTCCTTGCCTCTCACTGCGTCTGCACAAACATGCTATAAAAGCTCTTGCAGGTCACTGGTTTAAAAAAAATAGTTGTTGATGAATAGGAACTATTATATTATTAACTTTTACTTTCCTTCCTTCATTTAAAGGGATACCCGTGGTGCCCTTTAGTTCTTTATTGTAGTACTATAAAGTTCTTTATCTACCCTAAAATGCAGAAAAAAAAAAAAAAAAATTTGCATTAGCGATGATTCGTTCATGAAAGAGTCGACTCTTTTGAGTTGACTCTTTGAGACGATTCTTGCAGGTGAACTGTGTCAGTTGACTCATATACAGTAAGTATATCACCTCTATGATAACACTACTACTACTACTAATAATAATAATAATAATTACAGTTATTTTACACAGATCTAAGAATAAATAGAATGTAAAATGTGACTCTTGACTCTTATGAATTCTTGTCATTCTTGGCAATTGGCAAAAATAAATACTGCACAATAATACTACTTACATTTGCATTCATTTAAACTCTAACTAGTAACTCTAGAATTTTCCCCAAAACTCAGTGGCTGTTATATGAAACAAATAGTTTTTATACCAACAAGAAATCTAGCCCTGTAGAAGTGCAATATTACACAACATGACATGAGTGATTTATTCAGTGTGAAATCACCCCATATTGTGTACACAGCCGGTGACAGGAAATACAGCTGTGTAACACATCATCCATAAATGATGTCACTTAAATGAGAAGCTTCAGTGATGTTTGACTTAAATTGTCCTGCTTGCATCCAAGCAAGCAAAGGAAAGGAATTTGGGACATGGTGGTCCATGGTGTAGTGGGATTTACAGAATGTGCTGACTATACCTTACCTTGCTTTTAGACATAACTTCGAAAGGCTTGTACTGATTAGTGAACACGGTGGTTATAGATCTCCAAAACTGACATTCAGAGAAGACCTTTATGGGACAATGATTGACAGTGATTTCATTTCCAGATTTCCAGGCAGAGATCTCAGTAGTGCAATGAAGTGGAATGACGAACAGAAGACGATGAACCTGCCAAAGAGAGTAGGCCTATCTAGTTTCTCAGACCACTGTTCCTCGAGATATAAAATCCATAAATTAATAACAGAAGAGTGCTCTTTAGAACTGTAACATCCTGTATTGCCATTTGGGTCAAATGTAACTGAATATAAATACTAAATGTGACTTCCATATTAATCTTCTGACCTCAGCTAAATCATGTGTATAGAAGGTTTATTGTAAATCTTGGGTAAAGGGAATTTTCACGGACGTTAGTTAATCCATGCGCATGTCCAGGTTCAGTTTGAGAGATGTGTGCTTTCTCTATGTCTGTGTGAGGGTGTACTGGACAGACTGTGCTCACACTGCACCTGACGAGTCGTAGAGGACGAGTTGCACTGAGTTCACTGAATGCAGCCAATAATCAGCCTTTAGAGACATATTCTTTACACTCATACAGCAAATTGTACCCCAGTTCATGCAGATAATCATCTAGACAAAGTCTAGGCAGACTTTATTCAGCTGGCATAAAGTCTGAATTTTCTCTGGTCACTGTATGTGTGTGTATGTGTGTGTGTGTGTGTGTGTGTGTGTGTGAGAGAGAGAGAGAGAGAGAGAGAGAGAGAGAAACTGACTCATCATTACCATACAGTAACTGTTCAGCTAACTGCTAATATCATTTATCTTTAACACTTCATTCCCATTGTTCTAGTTCATTTGCTTACATTGTCCTTTTGTTTGCATTTGTAATTGTTTAAAATGTGTTTTAAGTTATTCTAAATGTGTATTAATAACCGCTTATATAGAATCCTACAACACAGTCGTGCAAATAAATCTCATGCTAATTTGAATTTGATCCTTACAGCAAAGATCTGTGAAGATTCTCGGTCATCCATGTGCAGGTGAGTCATGTCAACTGGAGTTCTTTCTAGATTGAAATGTTTCACTACTCATCTGAGAAGCTTCTTGAGTCACAGGGAAATTGGGAGGATTCCACAAATTTTTTATCCCCTCCCTGGATAGCCTTGTTATGGGAACAAAGGTAAATATGAGAGTGGGGGAGTCGTTAAGAGTAAGGCTCCAGTAAAGGAGAATAAGGAGAGAATGGATTACAGTATTATTGGTAATGATCAGAGAATGTGAGGGTGGATGGCAGGGGTGGGGTGGTGGTTTCCTGGTGGACCAGTGATGAGGTCTTGTATTACATCCTAATGACTCCCCTTACTACTAATGCCTCCCAAACTCTCACCTTCCCCCTGTTCCTGTAACGAGACTATTTAGGGAGGTGAGAAACATTTCGATCTGACTACAAATAAGTCCAGTTGATATGATTCAATTTCCAGATCATTACAACAGAGTTTCTTGAAACCCTTAATTGCAACAAATCTAATAAATGTGCAATATCCTGTATTTGTTTCCCTAAAAAGCACCTTGACATAATCAGTTCTAAACTTGGGGAACGAAAGATTCATTAAAGAGTATTAAAGTTGTGGAGCTTTTATTCTTTTATATTTTATTCTGACTGGAGGCCTTCAAAATATAAAACTAGACACCATTTTCCCGTAGCAGGACCTAAATAAACTCTGTGTCATTGCTACACAGAGAAGTTTTAAGGGTTACCCCAAAAGGGACAAACCGAAGGACCTTAGACCTCTAGACCTTAGAAGTAATAACTGTTTTGAAAATCCCTAAATGATATTCTCATCTTATGTATGTCTTATCCCTGTTTTGATTATTAATGTAGTTCTCTATGATGTACCCAGAGTCCTTTTGAACTGTAAAGTGAACTAATGACCTAATGAGATGATTCTCAGTGAGCTGCATAAATAAACACTGTGTCCTGTTTCAGTCCATCTGCAGCCAGCGAATCGTGGCCCGTCTTTCTTTATCCTCAATAAAGCCATGAACTTTTGTGCCACATTCAATTGCTGCTAGAAACTTTATGAACCCATGCAGAATGCTTCACGTTTCTCCTCAGCTCTAAATATAACTAGAGTGCAGACCACCCTGTTTGGAGTGACCGGACAAAAGGCTTTGGTGTGCATGTGTGAATGTGAGTGAGCAAAGGGTGCGAAAGTGAGAGTGAGTAAAAGGCAGAGGCGAGAGAGGACAGAGAGTTCTGTGTGCGTGTCTGAGTGTATTCGCATGCACGTATCTGTGCAAATCTCAAACCTTTATATCACTGAAACCCTTAACACTCCTACACATGCACACAGGCCTGCCACCTGCCAAGGACAACAGTATTTACACTGTTTGTGGTATCCCTCTGGGTACTCTGGTGCTCTCCCTAGTCCAAGTTCAGCTCATCAGCATCTTTAATATATCTGTATTGTGTGCATGGGTGTGTGCAATTGTACCCTGTCACCAGGTCCCCCTAGGTCCCCTGGGATAGGCTCCAGCTTCCCTGTGACTGTGTAGGAAAAGTTGTACAGAAAATGTACACTTCTATGCTGATATAACATTGCAGGCATTTATATAAATATATAAAAACTATAGTCCAACACCATAACCACTTAAATTTAGATCACTTTATTTGTATAGCGCTTGTAACAATATACACTATATTGCCAAAAGTTTTAGGGCATCTGTTTTTCCATGCACATGAATGGTCCTCCCTTTGCAGCTATAACAGCTTCAACTCTTCTGGGAAGGCTTTCCACAAATTTCGGGGAATTCCTCTAGATGCACATTTTTGAGGTCAGGCACTGATGTTCGGACAAGAAGGCCTGGCTCACAGTCTCCGCTCTAATTCATCCCTAAGGTGTTCTATCGTGTTGAGGTCAGGGCTCTGTGCAGGCCAGTCAAGTTCCTCCACACCAAACTCGCTTATCCATGTCTTTAATGACCTTGCTTTGTGCACTGGTGTGCAGTCATGTTGGAACAGGAAGCGGTCATCCCCAAACTATTCCCACAAAGTTGGGAGAATGAAATTGTCCAAAATGTCTTGGTATGCTGAAGCATTAAGAGTTCCTTTCACTGGCACTAAGGGGCTGAGATCAGCTCCTGAAAAACAATACCTGAATTCAATGATTTGAAGGGTGTCCCAAAACTTTTGGCAATATAGTGTACATTGTCTCAAAGCAGTAAATGTAAATGTAGATAATGTCTTTTCTACAACAGCAACCATGAGCTCATGAGGAACAAATAGGTCAGTGGGGTTTCTGAGTTCATTATTGACTTAGCACTAATTCCATCCTGCCAAAAGCAGGAAAAATTCCAAAAAATTTTCCAAGCAGAGTCACAGTAAGGTAAAGTTAAGGAAATATCCGGTTCTTCCAAAGCTTTGTGCTTGGTCTGGCTTGGTCCTCCAATTTAAAAGAAACCTAGTGAAATCCGCTTCCTCTCACAGGGAGAATGGAGATGGAAATAGCTCATTGTTTTAGGGGACACCCTGTAGGATATTGTCAGGTCCTGTCTCTAAATGAGGCTAAATCACTTTATCGCATGCAACAGGCTCTGTGTTGCTTCCAAACATTGTATAACGCATTTGCAGAATGCCATACTCAACATTGCAAACACGCTATGCAAAGCATCCATCAGCCGTCCCCGCTTGAACCTTGTAAGCCCTTGCCTTGCTGTGACCTTTGTGAAAATGGTAAAAATGCTGATGCCAGATTTTGGGGTAAAACAGGTGCACTGCTACTAAACAGCAAGTCCAAGTGCACATTCAATTCTTCAGGCCAAAAAAAAAACTAAGCAAAAAAGGTTGTTCTGAGTAATGGCAGATGTTTTCCCTTGTCTCAGGGACTGACAGACATCCTGGACAGAGATCACTGTCACGTTCCACACACACAAACACACACACACACACACACACACACACACACTCTCTCTCTCTCTCTCTCTCTCTCTCACACACACAAACACACTCTCTCTCTCTCTCTCTCTCTCTCTCTCACACACACACACACACACACACAGTGATTTTACTAATCATTCTCACTGATCAGTTTCGAAGCAAAGTACTAGAATTACACAAAAGGCAGTGGAAAAGTTCCATGGGAGGCTGGGAGGCCTGTGTGGCTTTGCAGTCAGCCAGGATAATTGCAAGTTATATAAATGAACAAATGTAAAAAAATAAAAAAATAAAAAATGAAAAAAAAAAACAGCTACAAATGACTATTATTACAAACGTTTTTTTTTTCTTTTTCTTTTTACATAATAATCTAGTTACTTGCATTCCCAGGGTCTAATAGAATTCAGTTCCTTGCAAGTATTCAACCCAGTAACCTCAATAAAAAAAAAAAAAAAACCTTTATATATTTTCATTTCCAAAGAAAAACGGTAAAACATTGCATGTTTTGGTTGCATAAGTATTGACCCAATATCAAGGTGCTATCAAAACAAATTTCTGGAAAACTGCACACATTTGGACTCCATTCAACTCGTCATGTGACTTCTGATGGCAGCTAGCAGCACCTGGATAAATCTATAGGTTTCACAGCAATTTTGTGTGGATTCATGGCAAATACTTCTAATTAAGTCTGCTTTATATCCAGGTTGTAACACTATAAAAAAGGTCAATGGGTGTGTAAACTTTTGCAAGCCAACTTGCATACATCCCTTCTGTCATGTAATACACACTGATCCGCAGAGTTTTACACTTGGTGTGATTTCCTTCCCCAGATCACTTGCGCTACTCAGTGTACTGTCAAGCACTCAAGCATCTCTTAATTAGCATGTTAAAGCAATGCAGTAATAAAAATGTAATGGTCTGTGGGTCTCCAGGTTACTTTTCCATGATGTACCTTCTAAGTAAACAAAATCTGATCCTGCCCTAAATACCAGAGTAATCAGAAACCATCTACAACTACACACTAATCACTACTGCATAAAATGAAAACAGACCTCATCTTCCGGTGAGACTCTAGCCCCAGCTGAGGAAACTGTCCTAAATACCCATGATCCTTCCTGAGGCCATCCTGATCTCAAATGAGATCTTACTGAATGGGTGTTTGCCTATGAAGTAATATTGTATATTTAGGATCACAGACCATTAACATGGCTTCTCATTGGGGACAATTTGGCTAAAAGTGCACCAATATTATGGCAGTTTCCTCAAGTTGGGAATAAACAACCCCAAACAAACAAGTACAGTGTTTGTCCTTTGATGTCTGACAGAAGGACATTAGTGCAAGACGTCTGGATAAGTCTAACTTTCTGGAGAGCTTAAAAAACAAAGAAGACAAAGAAGTAGAAGAAGAAGAAGAAGAAGAAGAAGCCATTTACTTGATCTTTTTATAGCTCATGGTTAGACCCTTTCCAGTGTCTTAAAATTAGGTTAAATTGGTAGTGGTAGTTCAGTGTGGTTAATGCGTTGAACTACTAATCAGAAGGTTGTGAGTTTGAATCCCAGGTCCACCAAGCTGCTACTGCTGGGCCCCTGAGCAAGGCCCTTAACCCTCAAACGTTCATTTGTATAAAAATAAGATTTAAAAAAGTAAGTTGTTCTGGATAAAGGTGTTTGCAAAATGCTGTAAATGCTCAAATTGACTGGAAGATAGATTTCCAGCATGAGGATTCATTTTCCACAAGTAATCAGTTATATTATCAGTGACGTTGGTTGCTTTACATGGTTCATCAAAAAAAAAAAAAAATGGACAAAATAGACAACTGCCCATCACACTCATATCTGGTTAGAAGCACACAACTGTATAGAATACCTTTGTATAAGGAAGCAAGACCCAAACCTGTTCCAGCATGACAGTACTCTTGTGTACAAAGTACAAAGCAAGCTCTGTGAAGACATGGTTTGGCAAATAACTGTGTTCTTCTGAGCTTCATTTTGTGTCCTGAGAATCTCGCACAGATCCCTGACCTCAACTCCATTGAACACCTTCAGGGTGAACTGGAATGCTGACTATGTGCCAGACCTGCTTGCTTGACATCACTGCCTGACCTCATTAATGCTCTTGTTGAGGAATAAACACAAATTCATTGAACCATGCTCGAAAATAAAGTAAAAAAAAGCCTTCCCAGAAATATGGAGGTTATTATAGTAGCAATGTGGGACTAAATCAGGAATAGGGTGTTCCAAGAGCATGTATGGTTGAGTATCCACATACTTATGGCCATATAGTATAACAGAAAATGTCTTGAGTCTCAGTAGCCACAGTCCAAGGGTTTGTAATAATATTATGTATATGCATTATATATTATGTATATGCATTCAGTTCATTTGGCTGATGCTTTTATCACTTAAAGTTCAAGGGCCGAAGCATGGTAGATTAATGGTATTGAGAGTTGAATTTACAACCTTGCAAACTGCAGCCCACTGCCTCAAACACACAGCCACATCTTCCATATGTTGGTGTGGTTATTGAATAAACATCACTCTGCTGCTATCTGCTGGGCTCAAACATGTAACACAGCTGTGACAGCAAAGCACTGGCATGGAAGGTTAAGTGAAGAACAACTGAATGCTGGGAATGCTGTTAAAAGAAAATAATAATCAACATTGGGGTGGTGTGACCAAAAAATCCTATCCTGAAGACATTCCCACGGCAGATGAGTTTTATACTGTTCCAAAGCTCTGAAAACAAATAATATAGAAAATAATGCATACAATATGAACCAAACCCATGGTTAAACATTACCATATGTGCTGTTTGGTTTTATAGTAACCTCCATTCTTTTGAGAAGGCTTCTCACTAGCACAGAGATTTGTGTTTATTTAGCTACAAGAGTATTAGTGAGGTCAGGCTCCGATGTCTGGGATGAGAAGGAGGAGGTGGTCTGGTGTTCAGTTTATCCCAAAGGTGTTCAGTGGGGTTGAGTCAGGGCTCTGTGCAGGACACTCGGCAAACCACGTCTTCATGGTGCTCGTTTTTGTGCACAGAACCTTTGTCATGCTGGAACAGACGTGGGCCTCATGGTTGCAGTAAGGAGAAAATGTGATGCTACAGCAGAAACACATATGGATCAGGAGACCACACACTTTAAATGCATGTTAATATAAACTTTGCCTGTTCTGCATGTGCATTGAGGGTTTTCTCTAGTCCAGGGGTGTCCAATCTTATCCGCAAAGGGCCGGTGAGGGCGCGGGTTTTCATTCCAACTGACCAGAAGCCACACCTGAGTCTACCGAAAGCCAAGATCAGTTGATTATCAGGTGTAGCTTCTGCTTGGTTGGAATGAAAACCTGCACCCACACCGGGCGGCACTTTCTGGATAAGATTGGACACCCCTGCTCTAGTCCAAACCTATACATTGTAGTCTGACTGTAGTGTGTGAATGCAAGTGTGATTGTATCAGCAGCAGTGTATGGGATTGTGTCTGTGATGGTTCAACAGCCTGAGTCCTCTGGGATGGGAGCCAGGCTTTCTGTGAATCTGTGACCAGCGTTACAGAAAAAGGATAGTTAATTAGTGTAAATAATAAATGAATACATACAATACGCGGACAAGCATACACACAACTTTTATTTTAAAAACCCACGCGCGCGCCTGGCTGCTCTTCCCGGAAGTACGTCATTTCTGTAGCTTTCTCACATCCCATTCACGCCAATTATTCCAGTGCAGATTATTTGTGTTGGTTTGCGTCTCTCATTTTCTCCTAAGTGTGGTTAGTTGTTAGTGGAAACTATAACAAATATTTGCCTTAACGTTAAGTTTCTTGATATTAGCGAGTCGCTGGGGATGGTTAGTGTCTCGGTTCACTCCTGAAATAATAACGGCTGCTTTATCTGCCATCAGCTGCAATGTAGAAGCGGAGAAAAAGGTATTTGTTTCTGGATTTCTACTAAACTCTTACCTATCTGTTTGGATCAGACATTTTCCTTTCGCCTTAGAGTCTTCATCCTTTATTAAAGTTTAAATGCTGTGAGCTGAGTAATATTACAACCCCGGTAGGAGTTTGCGGTATGTTTATATAGTTTGTTGTGATACTCTATGTAAATCAGCATAGACTAATTAACTAACTAACTAACCGACCAACTAACTAATTAACTAACTAACTATCTAGTTCAATTTATGTCAAAATTGGCTGATATAAAGTCATAGACACATTTCATTTCTTTACCTGAGAGATTGGACGCTGACGTCAATCAATCAATCAATCAATCAATCAATCAATCAATAAATAAATAAATGAAAAGAAAAATAATAAATATGAGTAAATAAATTTAATTGTTTATTTTTTTTAACACAATATTTTGTACTCGAGCATATGAGAAGTTAGTCAGAGGAAACGTGAAGTGTTTTATAATAATAATAATAATAGTAATAATAATTTATTATTATTATTATATTTTTTGTATTATTTTTATTATTATTATTATATTATTATTATTTTTGTATTTTTATTATTATTTCTGTATTATTATTATTGTTATTATTACTATTATTATTATTTTAAAATCTCAGTGAATGCTGCATAAGTTGTTATTATTGTTATCATTGTTATTAATTTATATTTCATGAATTCAGCAATACTCTAATCAAAGAAAAAAATATTTTTGAATAAACCGACTGTTAAATAGAAAGAAAGAAAGAAAGAAAGAAAGAATCATAACCTGGAAGGAATAAGTTTGTAATACGTGTCTCTGTGAAAAGTTTTCTGTTCTTTAATTGCCAAAAGATTGAATTGAATGTTACATGACCTCTATTTAATTAGAGATAAGAAAATATCTTTCACTTTTCTGACTATTATTATTATTTTTCTTTATTGATTATATTATCCAAGCGAACATTATAAAAATGCATTTTGTAGTTAACAGAATGGGAGGATTTTGCTCATTTTCGCATAGCATTTGTGTTAGGGATTGACAATTGACCAATGATTTTATTTAAAGTTAAGAAGATCATGTCATGCGTTATAATTAAATGTTCATGAAGGTTATTACTTGTGTTAGTAAAGCTCTAAACATGTTACGGAGAAGTCCTCTGTCCTGAAGGCTTGCATGGTGTGAAATAATTCAATAAATAAAGCATGAACAGTTATGTAACATGAAGAAAAATTAATGTTTTGTTTTGTTATCAGACACTTCTCCCAGCATGTCTCTTGTTCATGACCTTCATGTGTAAGTCCTGAGCATGGAGATGTTGCTTGTCAGCAATCGTTACTTCAGGAAGAAAAAAGCCAAAGCGTCACTGGAGAAGGTAATGAGCCGGTGATGGACACGGACTGAGTGGAATCGATGTTATCGGTAGAAGATGACGAGGACTGAAATGAGGTGGAGTAATTTACTGACAATCTGATGGAGAGCCTCCAGTGAAATAAGCGAATAGGTGAGTGTTGTAACATTATCATAAATATCTGTGGTATTAATAGTATGCATTAATATCCAGGTTCTGATGCAACAGGAAGCAGATGGAAGTGATGACTTCAGAGCAAAGCTTGGATTATTTCTTTATATTATGGTGTTTTAGTTATTTATTTTTTTTGCTAAGGATAGACTTTGATTTATTGAAAAGATTTAAATTGGTGTTGTGGATTTGGGATCGAATGCAACACACGTCTAAGCTTCTCATCTGGAGATCACTGCATATGGCTTCTGACATATTTTTGTGCTCAGCAGGTCCTGTCCAAAAATTGGGCCACGTAATGCAGCCAGAGTGCCCATAATTGCCTTGATGGCTTAGCTAAAAGCATGGCAGAGTATATTGAGTCTGAATTATTTAGGGTTGTGCTTGTGTTTTCTCCAGTAGTGCCTCAGAGACCGGAGGAACTCGGGTCCACTCTCTCATGGACCTGTGCAGCAGGAACCCGAACCGCACGGTGCCTGTGAGCGATGACGTGCCCAGACGAGCCGACGTGCCCCTGTGCTCCAGGACAAATGGGTGGAGCTGGCCTCCTCACCCCTTCCAGCTGTTGGCATGGCTTCTCTATCTTTACTTTGCAGTCACAGGCTTTGGAGTTTTCATCCCTCTGCTGCCGTCACACTGGATCCCGGCTGGTTATATTGTATCCTTCATGATGGAGGTGGACACCTGGGGTTAAAATGTTGAGGTGGGGAAAATAATCCGGATACGTGATGCATTGGAAACAAACATGGAAGGAAAAGTAACCATGAAACAGCTTGTTTACGTGATTTTCTGTCTCCGAAAGAGCAAGCAATCAAATAATCTAGACAGAAAGCTAGGGTGGTTAGTTACCTGATACTAGTAAAGACTAGCTGAGACGTGTCCAATCTTATCCGGTGTGGATGCAGCTTTTAATTCCAACCGAGCAGCAGATACACCTGAGTTTACTGAAAACCAGGATCAAATGATTAAACAGGAGGAATCAGGTGTGGATCCTGCTCAATAGGAATGAAAACCTGCGCCAACACCAGCGCTTTGCGGATAAGACTCTTCTGAGCGAGGATGCTAAGAATTACATATCTGTTATTATCACAAGTTATGATTGGTCCCCAAAGTGGATTTGTTTGTGTGTAATTTGCAATTTGAGGACACACAATCAGATTTCACATGCAGGTTTATGGTACTTTTATTCAGTACATTTCTACATTTACGCTCTTCTCCAGTTACTCGACTTTAACCCAGTGTTCAGTGTACAGGCATTACTTTCGTCTGTCACCTGCTTGTGCACCTGACCGCCGTCTCCATCGACCCCGCCGACTATAACGTCAGAGCGAAGAGCTACAAAGGACCGCTGCCTGCGTTCGACCGCACGAAACACGCACACGTCATCGAGAACTGCCACTGTTACCTCTGTGAGGTGGATGTGTAAGTGTGCACAGAGGATGGAGGAACGCTTCATGCACTGGAAAAAAGGAGTCATGTTTAGGAAGAAACGTCATGTATAGTTTCTCACCAAAATGTGAATTCATTGTTTATACTGAAATTTGCTTAATTGTTAGATTGAATGGCATAGAGTGAAAATGACCAACTCGTGTAGTAGTAGTAGTAAACTAATTTCATTGTGAAATCTCATGAGGATGTTGCTGCTGATTGATTGCTGATATAACTACAGTATCATATTATATTGAATTTTATTATAACTACAGTATTAAATAATTACAGTCTGTATGGTAGAATAGTGTAGTTGTAACGTGGCTGTTGCATAATCCCAGCGTCTTGGGTTCGAAACTCATCTTGGGTGCATACTCGATTTATTTAATTGAAAAGATATTTATTCCAGGATTGGTAATTACATGCTCAAATCATTCTGGATGGTATTCAATTCAATCACATGGATCCGATGTACGCATTTTAATTGCGCATATTCATCCCGAAGCACAAAGAGCCTTACATTTGAAACACGAGTTCATCAAACAGCTCCTAAAACATGCTCTACACGATCTCTGAACTGTAATTACACAAGGAACAGTGCATGAGCATATGGTGTTAGCAGCGGGTGGCCAGCAGGCTTCACATACCTCACCGGCTCTGCTGAGACCTTCATCTCGTGTGCTTTTTATTGTCAGGAATTAACCATGGTGTTTCCCTGTTGTTTTCAGAGGACCGAAATCCAAACACTGCAGCGCCTGTAATAAGTGCGTGGCCAGTTTCGATCATCACTGCAGATGGCTAAACAACTGTGTGGGCAGCAGAAACTATTGGTGAGACCTTCTGAGTCATGAATACGCAATATGTTGGGATTGTTAAAACAGGGCAGAACAGATGGCTTCCCATGATGCCTTGGCACTTTTCAGTTTTGCTACAGTACAGCACTGAGAATCATATTCCTGTAAAACAAAGCCAAAATTCAGGAGCTTGTTATCCTGGAGTACAACCCTTCTTTAAAACCTAGGAATGAAATTACTGCATTTCTGTCA
The DNA here is from genome assembly GCF_019097595.1 of Hemibagrus wyckioides. Taxonomy (NCBI): domain Eukaryota; kingdom Metazoa; phylum Chordata; class Actinopteri; order Siluriformes; family Bagridae; genus Hemibagrus; species Hemibagrus wyckioides. The sequence goes on along the minus strand of NC_080736.1, from coordinate 5,827,982 downwards.
TTGTATCAAATCCATCTCCTAGTAAAATAATCAGCATTGGTCTGATAGCAGTGACTCTGCCTTACATCATGCTCCATTACACTACTTCAGCGTTGATTATACTCCTGTAACAGCATGTTTTATTCCTCGTGTCACAATCATCTAGCTCTATAATGAGGTCAAGTGCTTTAGGATTGCAGTTGCCACAAACAGTTTTGGGCTCAATCAGTAAACCAACTCAACTTCATGTTAAAGCTAAAACGAATTTCCTGGTAATACAGTTCCACTTCATTTGGCCATAATGTACACAGTTATCTAAGGGAAATGATTTGTAATCACACACTCCGGTGTCACCCAGATAAGGATGAGTTCCTTATGTTGTTGTTGTTGTTGTTGTTGTTGTTGTTGTTGTCGTCATTGTGAGTTTCCACATCTTTTCTCCAAACGCAGGGTTTTCCTAAACAGCGTCATATCCGCTCTGCTGGGCATATTTTTAGTCGTGATCATTGCCACTTACGTTTTCATCGAATTCTTTTTGGATCCGTCGAAGCTTCGATCCGATAAACACTTCCAGCAAGGTAGGATGCGCTGATACTCTATGATCTGATGACACAAAATATCTCGTCATGAAATGATTCTGTAACTATATAACGGTTTATTTCACTAGTGTCGCTGCAACATACACTACTCACAAAAAGTGAAGGATAATTTATGGAAAATGTGAAAAGTTCATGCTACAGTGATATTATATCATGAAAGTAGAAGCATGCAATGGTGATTTCTTCATCTCAAACAATTTATTGAAACAAAAGCCAACAACATTGGTGGGTATACCACAACAAAAAATGTCAATGTCTCAATAATTTGTCATGTGCCCTTGACCATCAATTACAGCTTGACAACGACGTCTCATGCTGTTCACGAGTCGACTGCTGAGGCATGGCATTCCACTCTTTTATTGAAGGGCGGCCCTCAGGTCATTGAGGTTCTGGGGTGCAGGGTTACGAGCCTCTACACAGCGACTCAGCTGATCCCATAGGTTTTCAGGTCTGGAGAAAGTGACTTTCTCCATTTGAGGTACCCCAGCCTCCAGCAGCCGTTCCCTAATGATGCGACCTCGATGAGCTGGAGCATTGTCGTCCATGAAGATGAAATTAGACCTGTGTTGTTCATGCAGGGGCACAGTGACTGTATTAATGGTGTTATTCAGGTAGTATTGGCTTGTCACTGTACCATTCACAAGATGTAGGGCAGTTCTGTATTGAGTAGACACACCTGCCCCGACTGTAACACCACCACAACAGGTCAACAACCCTTGCAGGTCGTCTAGCACGCAGACCACGCTGATGTAAATGGTTTTGAATGGTCTGACGTGACACTTGGGTGCCTCTCACCTCCCTTAAATGTGCCTGGAGTTGAGTGGCATTCATCATCCGGTTCCGCAGGGCACTGTTCACAATGAAGTGGTCATCAGCGTGGGATGTGGCCAAAGGACGTCCACTTCTATGCCTTTCTGTGACTCCTCCATTCTCTCTGTATCTCTGTTGCAACCTGCTCATGACACTCTGTCCACTTCCCTCTGAGAACATCCTGTTTGAAGCCTCGCAATGGCGAGGTACTGTTCATCAATTGTTAGGTGTCGTCTTGGTCTCATGATGAACCTGTTATATGGCATAAACCCTTTAAACATTTTTAATTGGACAAATTATTTAGTATAATGTTCACCAAAATCTAAACTAATACATGTTTATCTGACTCATATTTCTCTCTGCCTCCTTCTTTGCCCACTTCGTGACTCCTAGCTTCTGTGAAGAACGAATCTGTGGTGTGGTTTGTCTTCTTGCCAGTGGCTCCAGTATCTACAGCAGGTCCAGCCATCCCAGCCCTGGCAGGAGTAACCATCACGATGGGGCTCCTTTCCTCGTTGCTGCTCGGCCATCTACTCTGTTTCCACATCTACCTCAGTGAGTGCACGACATACGCCACCTTATAGCCTTAATACGAGTTTCTGAGACTTCTGTGAACGTAGTTCCTGTTCCTCTGGTTACACAGTCATTCCCTCAGTTGCTTCTTAAGTTGATTGTTACTAAGAAAATGTAAAGCACAAATACTTCCTTTCTGAAGACTCTAGCTCTTATAAGCACTAACACTGGAAACGCCTTCTAGAAATATTAAATATTCATCCCAAGATACACCATATCAATGACCATTTCTCTCTCTCTCTCTCTCTCTCTCTCTCTCTCTCTCTCCCTCTCTCCCCCTCTCTCTCTATATATACATATATATATATTGTTAAATAATATTGTTTTTTTTATTAGTCATAGATACAGGCCTCCTGTGATCAAGTTGTTGCTCTAGAAACGACCCAGATAAAACACCCTTTGAGTAAACAATGCTAATATCATGTGTTTACGCTAATTACTAGCTACAGCTTGAACACGTTTGGTTTTAAGTATGCAATCTACAAGACTGGCTATTGACCACTGGTTTATATTAGTTATAATAAAATAATAAAAGACATTGCACTATTATGATGCTGGAGGATCTGTTAAGATGTTTATGTTCACGCTGACTTGAAAAACAAGCACTTGCTCAGTCACGATCATTCGCTGCACAGTGCAGCACAGTCAGGGTTGTTGCTTAAATGATTCACCAGTTTTATATTTAGACAGTGTTTCTAAGGCCGCCTGCTGCCTAATTGCTCATCGTGAGGTACAATACAAGCTAGATCCTCACTCCTAAAATGATTCTCTTCAGTCATGATTCCAAAAAGTACTGATTATAATAATAATAATACACCTGGCTTTAGAGTGCTCCATGAAGCTACTCTGCATTAATTTGAGGCAAATGACAGAGTACCAATCAGCCAGTCCTAATAATAATAATAATAATAAATATAATAATAATGAGAAAACCCTGATTAATAAGTAAAATAAAATAATAAAAAGGAGGAATAGAGGAAATATTTGAGAGGGAATGCTGTGTGTGTGTGTGTGTGTGTGTGTGTGTGTGTGTGTGTGTGTGTGTGTGAGTGAGAGAGAGATTGAGATTGTGGGCATCATCAGTACTTGCATATATAAGTTCACAAAAAACGACACTACTGTTTTTATTTCAAAGACAAAACACAAAAATTTAGTTGCAAAAATAAAAAAAAAGTACTTTAAAAATAAAAGTATTTTTATTTATTTATTTTTCATTTTATTATTATTTTATTTATTTATTTTTATAAAGACTTATTAAAATGTATTTATAAAAAATAAAAATGTAAAAATAAATTACTTTGAAAAAACATTCTGTACATTTTAATCTTTCATAAAATTAAAGACAGAATCAAATTCAACAGGTCAGATTTTCTGCAGATTTGGATCAAGCTATGCCATATTGTGACATTATCACAAGACACATTCAGCCCCCTTCAATTCATGTGTGTTGAAGATGAGTACAGCTATCACGGAAAGTAATTACCTAGGTGTCTTCACTGGAATTAAAAAAGACAAAAATGGACCCTGCGCTTGTAATTTTGCCACTTCATGTAGTTTTTTTGAGAAAGCCGCAGCACAATCGAACGTTTTTGGCCTCACCAATCACAAAAACACTCCTGGAGTTAGCTTACAGTGACGGTGTGATCTTGATCTCTCCTCATCTCTCTTCTCTCAGTGTGGAACAGGCTGAGTACATACGAGTACATCGTCCGACAGAGACATCGTCAGGAGGTGAGAGACAATAACAAAGACCCTTCGGGGAACGAGCCTGGAGTTCCCAAGATAAACCTCATCAAGGTGAACATACAAAAACACAGGTCCCGACTGACTTCTAGGTACCATGTTTAGTTTCAGGGTCTGGTATTGGGTTTTTCCACACTGAAATAAAAGGTCAGTCAGATTTAAGAAGAAAATGATGTATTGTTTTATTAAGAAGTTTTACATTTCTCAACAAAACGTGAATTCATTGCTTATGTTAAGCTTAATTTAATTACAAGATTGATTTAGATTTACAAGATTGAATTAAAATGATTTAGAGTGAGCGTCAGATCCTGATTGGATAGTGTTAAAATTAAGTGATTAAAGCTTGCATTGTAGAATAGCACAGTCCGTTGGGAAACACCATCAGCGCTTAAATCTCCGCTCAGGTACGAGCTCAGGGTTTGATTTTATTCAGACCTCATGGAAGAAAACTAATCGAGTCCATGTTACTCAGTTCAGTTGCATGGGACTGATGTACGCCTTTGATTTGAGCAAAATCAACAAGCTTTTGAGGCTTGTATATGTAAAATGAGTCATGCTAGGTTTGTGGTTCCTTCTCATTACCGACTGTTTTTTATTAGTGTACAGTCACTTGAAGCCGTGTAGTCCATAGCAACCAGGATGTTTTGAATCATCCAGGCTGAATCACTACATCATGTCATTTTCTGGTGAAATGTCTCTGCCAGGCATAAATGAAAATCCGACATGGACGCAAAGTCGAAGTTCTTCAAAGCCATGGGAAATGATCATCCACACCGTTGTGTTTTAAAGGACAGCTTCGTGTTTAATGGTACGGTGCGACTACTGGATAGTTTCCAGTGGAGTAGAAAGAGGAGCGTGTGATGGAGAAATGTGTTATTAGTTAGCTTACAGACTGCAGATAATTGAATGACTCATGTTTAGTCATTTGCATCTGCTGCACTGTTTGAAGAAGTGTAGCCACACACACCCACCCATAGAATGTATATGTAGACAGGCAAAGAGCATAGTAATGCATATAAACACTAAATATCCCAGAGGACTCGAAGTAATGCATTGCTAGTAAGTCCTGGATCCTGCACTTTATCCAGGTTACGTGGTGTGTAATGTAGTCAGGCTTGGCTCAGACCATGGTGTAACAGACCTAGTGGACACCCACACTCCCAGGTCCATATGGCTCTCCATCATGCCAAATCCATGCTTGCTACACTCTGTGGCTCACCCACATTAACTCTTTACTGTTACTATGAATGTAGGATTGTGTAACAAGGTAGTGAAGTGATGCACCTTCCTGCAAACAGTTATCAATATGAAGATTAAATGAGCAGCTGATCTTTCTTGTGTTTGTCAGAAAATGTTGAAATGAAGATGCGGTTTATAGACGCCTGTGGAAGTGCTGATGCAGTAACACATTGTCACCTCATTGGGGTGCTATAATTTCAGTATAACTCGAGCATAGATGAAAGGTTTTGAAAACTAAAATGCAAACGTTTGTTTTTAGTCCAGTGACTATTTCTTGTTCCACTGTTTTAAAATGTATTTTTAAAATAAAATCATTACATTTTATATGAGCTTTATGCATGTGCCTCGCAGCTGCTTCCTGGAGGTGAAGTCTTTCCAAAAACAATGCAGATGGTTCCACATTAGGGAGTTCAGCCATCTTGGACTGTTGTTGCCTGGTACATGCTAGTAGGTGGATTGGCTATACTAAATTGCCCCTAGGTTCAAATGATGAAATGTTTACAATGCGATGAACTGCCTTCCCATCTACTGTCTATGCCTGCCTCGTATCCATTAGTCACAGTGTAAGAGGTGGCCCGAAGGTTAAAACTCTGGGTTACTAATCAGATGCCATTAATGCCACTGATGGGTCCATGATCAAGGCCCTAACCCTCTCTGTGCCAGGAGGCTATATCACGGCTGACCTTGTACTCTGACCCCATTTTCTTATCAAGCTGGGTTATGCGGAAAAAAGATTTTCACTGTTCTCTAATGTATATGTGGCGAACAAATGCTCAGTCTTCGGCTTCTTCATATCCAACATTCCTATGATAGACTCCAGATATTTATATTGTCTTAAAAAATGTATTGATTTTTTTTTTTTTTTCTTACTTTTAGGATGTGAGCTACTCGGGTACTCTTGGTTACACCAACCCTGAGATGGAGGTGGAGGATCCTGCCACCAGGAGCGCACATGGAAATCCAGAGTAAGATGACAGAACATGTGTCTCTTATGTGTACCATTAAAACCAAACCAACCAGTCAACCAAAACTCATCCTAAAAATGACTCCAGTCATAGAAAACATCAACGGGAAGAAAATTCAGATGTTTGGCAACTATTTTAAATTCAGTGCTGTTCATTTTCAAGCATATGAGCAATCGCTATACAAGTAGATCCACTGCGGCAGCAGTATCTGAGGCGTTATTGTCTCATCATGTTCTACATATTTTTGCTCTGGAGCTCTAAATGGAGGAAGAATGTTGTTCATAGCATAGCATTTTCTCAGAACACCACTGCACGACCTCTGACTATGGATATTATGTATGAAATCCATTAAATCCACCACATTTGGCTCAAATAAATCATCTAGCCTGTTGAAAGAATGACCGCTTAGTGGCTTATTGGTGTGTTTTTTTTTTATTTCTTTTTCTTTTTACAATTACTCATAAAAGTACATTACTTTACATGAGTACATTACAGTAAAATGTTATTTTATTATATTGAGCAAGTCGAGTCCTGCTCTAGATCACGGGGATTCGGTAGAAGAGAAATACACGCAGTTTATTAGGCAGTGAAAACTTATGGATATCAGCCAGAAACAAAATCGTCATGGTGACCGGCTTTTTAACTTTACATCCATGCCAGTTTTCCCTTTTGCCAGGATAGGGAGAATGAAAAAAAAAAAAAAAAAACATTTAAGTGGATGTGTGGCGTCTGTGTTCTTAATTTATATCACATCCAAGGCTCTCTGTTTATCCAAACCAGAGTTAAGCCTCACGTATTTAGCGCCTGTTTATTTATTTTATTAGCACCGAGGGACATTTTCAAAAGTGTGGCAAAGCTCTTAAGTTCGTACTGAGACTCAATCTGTCTCTCAGTAGCCACGTGTCGAAGCTGCCGTGTGCGGATTCGTAAGAATGAAACCAAACGTAATTTCTTCACAGTAGGCATCCGCCATGTTGCCATGGTGAGCGTTTCAGAGTACACAAACAGTCAGAATTCAGTTTGCGTTCCCATGACTTTAATGGCACTTAGCAAATTGGACCAGATGAGAAGAAGAAGAACATTTTTGAGCTGTGTCACTGACCTCAGCTTTCACTTTCATTAAACGTTAGAAGTCAGAACAGTCAGGAAGCACTAATGAGTTACACACTGTGAAACTGCCATTTCGGTTTAAAGTTCTGCGTGGAGTTTGTAACAAGTCTTTGGGGAGGGATGAAATTGTCCTTGTTGTAAATGGTTACCAGGAATCATTTTGGTAAAGTCCTTGTTTATGTGTAAATCAAGAGATGTTGAGACAGGGACAGCTTTAGCAACTGATGGGAATCAGTAATGGGATTAGATCACTTGGCAACTGCAAAGGACATGCTGAGTGCAGAGATATGTGCAAATAAAGGTGGGTGTGTGTGTGTGTTTGACCTATTGGTGCCCCCAGTTCACAGTGGAATGTTTCAGCAAGAGTGTTGACAGTTTCTGAGCTCCTGATTGTCATTTGTAATGGATAGCTGTAAATGATTGAGAGGGAACTAAAGTCATTTTGGTCATTTTTCTTAACCTTATACTCTCACCTTAATAAGGTTTTTGACAAATCTGGTTTAATCCATGCGGTTATGTGCTGTACTAACCCGATGCTGTCTTTGCACTGTATAAAGGATGTATGGTAACGGCAGGATCAGAAGCTCGCTAGAAAGAATGGCTGATGACGAGCTACTCCCTACCGTGTCCACGGAGCAGAAACCAGCGCCCCGTCCTTCCAAAAACACACAGGTTCGACACACACTATACCACGCTCATGTACACTGCTCCTTAGGGGTAGGGAACTCCAGACCGTGCACATTATTGCTTTTTCTGTGTGGCTGTTGAGTGTGGAGTGAGCAATGATTCGGGCCATCAGGGGTTACAAAAATACCAGGGCTTTCAGAACAAGTGTTACTGTTTAGATATTACAGAGGGGCGGTGGTAGCTCAAGTGGTTAAGGCTCTGGGTCATTGACCGGAAGATACTATACTGTATTTTAAGTCCCAAAAAGCATGTGCTCTACTGTCTTGCACTGTAAGGCAATTGAAACATGTATTTCTGAAACATTTATGTTCATATATCATAAAGCATTTACAAATTGTTATGGACACAATGTAGGAAAAAATGCATGTAATTTATGGCATAACTAAATTTTAGTTTAAACTAGATAGATGGATGGATGGATGGATGGATGGATGGACAGATTGATAAATAGATCTCAAATAGACACACAACCTCACCTCACCTTGTATTATGATACTGACTCGATAGAAGTGGATCTATGAGCTCCTGTAAAACACAAACACCTCTTCATTCATTTCTGGAAATGTACACACACACACACACACACACACACACAGTGACGGTCGTGCCCATATATTATATATACCATATATGGTGTTTATTGGAAAGTAAAATAAAATACCGATCTCTGTTGTATTTTTAAGCCACTTTCAATCCTTCTAATTTTTTTCCCCTTTTCTTTTCTTTTTTTTTTTTTTAAAGAAGAAAAGAAAGAAAGTGCGTAAAATACCAGCAGAAGTGATTGATGATCGAGTCACAGAGATGAGCACGAGCAGAGGCATGGCACATCATTCAGCTGAGCAAGGTAACACACACACACACACACACACACACAGAGCCATCGTGTTTAGTTGAAAAACTGTATGAACTAACAACACAGGGACAAAATCTACAAGTACTCAAGAACAAGAACTTTATTTGAACACATATTTACCCTGAATTCCGTCATCACCACAGCCTTCTAAATGGCTGGTTTGTTCCTCTAAGGTCTAACACCAAACTGTGATATATTTGGGGAACTGCAGCATTTTAAAGACATTTCTCCAATAACATCATATCACTACAGTGTTTTAAAACAGCCATTATTGCATTTTGTATCACCTGCTCTGAATAATATGCTGTACACTGTCCACATATCAACTAAAATTGCAGTTCTTTAATGTTTAATGTGTGTTTTTAATAGTGTTCATGTTTCAAGTTAAGACAGTGAAAATGAGAACAAACTGCTGGAAATATCAACATTTCCCCCAGAAGTGTGGATCGTTTTAGTTACAAATTGTAGTTAGTGACCTCTAACTGACCTTCATGGGTTCTGTGGAGTGTGAAATGTCAGCATTGTGTCACAGCTTTGACTTCTGAAGCCGAAAACGTCTTAGGAGTCTGCCATTTACATGGAATCTTTTCATAAACACCCGGCGTACTACAGATTAGTGTTATATTTCACGCCTACTGTATTTACTGAAAACATTCCATATGAAAGGCCCTTTTCTGAGTTTGCTTAGTATCCACACACTAATTTTTTAATCATGCAAAGTCTTGATGCAAATGTTGACGTTCTTTATGGTTTTGTCTTGGTGTCTACATTAAAGACAAAACGGCTAGCCTGCTAGCTAGTCATTATTTAATCCTTCACGCTCCCATGTTTCCTAGTAACTGTATTCGAGGCTTTAAAGATTTTTGTGTGTTTAGGTTCGAAACTCATAAATGGGTAGTTATGGAGCTGTAGTGTTAGGAAAGAATTTAACGACTGTCCAGTGTCGTATTTGCTTTAGAGCGGTTTAGTGAATCTCGTGGTAATGGTGTTTCTGGCACTGTTCTGTCCTGACACCAGACTGCTTTTATTTATTTATTCGCTCATTATATCGGGCTGTTTGCACAGCGATAGTTGCAGCGTTCTCTGTGAATCTTATGCACCGTTACTCCTAATGGTGTTTGCTTTGTGTTTGCTTTGTCCGTGTGTGTGTATCATCTTCATTGTCGTAGTGTTCCATGGTGATCCACTGCATCACGATTACTAGTTAACTATGTGTTAGCATTAATTGTGTGAGTATTATAAGCCATATTTTTGTACAGTGTTTTGTGTGCGTTTTTGTGACCTTGTGCATCCCGATCTCTAGAATCCTCCGTAGCCGCTGCCACTCTGTCCTCATCCCTAAGCCAGCGCCTCCCTTTCCCAGCATTCCAAGTGCGGGTGACCCTCCCCCCTCTGGCCCCTGTGCAGGCTGCCGGACCCCCAGCTGAGTACCACTCTGATTCCGCAGAGTCTCTGGAGGAGATCCCCGTAGCTCTGGCACGCCTGGGAACTGCCATGCCAGCACGGGTGCCTCTCGCTTCCGTCTGCCATTCCTCCTCCATGCAGCGTGTCTTGCTCCAGCCGTTACCCTCTCCACAGCCCAGGACCAAAAAGAAGGCTTCGGCTCGCAAGGCTGCAGAAGAGAGATTCGAGATGGCATCCCATAATCCTTTCGTGTTCGTCGGTAGAGGAAACGGAGAGACCGCCTTAACTCTAGACGGCACCAGACCCGAGGACGGACACGGTCACGTTGGAAAACGCAAGCACACGAGCAAGAGAAGAGGCACAGAGGAGGCAAGACTCGGCTCCAGATCCAACACGCCGCTAGCGTAGGAATACAAGTGCCGTGACTTTACCTGGCTTGCTAGCAAAACTTCCCAGAGATAAGCTGCATCATAAAAATACAAATCCACAGGCACTACAATCACAGATGTAGCAACAAAAGCCTATCACCTATGCAACCACCACTGAGTGCAGGCTTTCCCTCTGGTTTCTGACAGACTCTTTTGATAAATGTGCAGTTTCTCTTAGCATTTCATTTACTTCAATACATTTTGCTAATAACTTCTCTTGTAGCATTGCACAATTGTATTTGTATGTGTCTTTTTTTTTATTTATCATCACACAGTTTTATCAACTATTAATTCATATTGAATGCTAAAGCTCATATATTGTGTACAGTCTATAGCAGATTAAAATATCTGTTGACTGTTGCTCTAAACATAAATTCAGTGAGGTTTCTTTTTTGTTTTCTCCATAATAATGTTTAGTATTAATGTTATCAATAATGTAGTTAGAACGGAACACATTTTCTTATATTATGTCCTACTTATGCTACAGAAATGACACTCGAGCATGAGCCACGTCCCAAGTGTTGCCCGAAGCCCAATGCTCCACCTCTATGTCCACTCTCTGGTGATGTAACTGAGATGTAGATCGATGGCCTGTGAGCAATTCAGGCACACAGATGTTAAAGCTAGTATTTGACGGCGGGCCTTAAAACTTCATTACGTTCCAGTTGTGTTCAGTGTGGTTGATTAACGACGGCTCACCGTTCAGTGATGCCGAGGGTCAACAAACCGCACGGTTATTATTAGATGTGAAAAAGATCAGACTGGCAAATTGAAACGATTTCTTCACAGGATTTGTTTTGCAAAGTTATTATCCTAACGCTGTCTAGTCATAGGTTTAATAACTAATATGATTTCTTTTCCTGCTTCTGTTCCTTCTGCTCCAGTCCCTACGTGCGCAGAAAGTTTAACCAATCCCACTCTTATTATTTTTCCTAGCACTTAGCTGTAATATTTTTGTGCCGGTTTTATTTGTCAACCTATAAACAAATTATTGATGAAACCACTGTGACTTATAAAGTTTTTAATGACGAATAACAAATGACTGAACACGGCAAACGCATTGCACAGTGGTGTTCAAGCATCCAGTTTGCTACCATGTTAATAAATGTGGATTTTCTTCATAAATATATTTTTTCCTCCTGTTAATGTCGCTGCATCCGCTTTGCCTCACTCTTAAAAAAAAAAACATTTGTAAATCATTATAAAGACTCAGTCCTCTATGTTAGGGTTAGGGCTTGTTAAAGGGTACTTGTTGTAAGGGTGCATATTAAGGGAGCACTGTTTTTAATGCCAAAAATCAGAACTGACAGCTTACACCCGAGTCAGGACCGTGAACCTGCACGTGTATCATTTGGGACGGGGACTGGATCTCCACGTGCTTTTTCTTGTCTGGTAATATGTCAGAAACTTGCAGTATTTATTTATTTTTTTAGTTACCCAGGCACTGTATAGTTTCTGTGGATTACTATTAGAAACAAAAATCCATATTGCTTGTTTTGTGTCGTCGTCTTATGTCTTGGCAACACTAATGGATAGACCAGGCAAGGTTTGAGGCTGGTTTTTTGATCACAGAAGACGTCCTGTTTTTAGGCTGATCTTAAACAGTTATTTTCGTGGATTATCTTGTGGTATGGGGTGTGTAAAATCCGTCTTTTAATCCACGTCTGCTCACACTGTCCTGATTTACGTGCATATATTAAACATGTTCAATATATATTTATAGTAAATATTTTACGGCTCAGAATCCTGCAGTGATAGAGGATACGCCGACTGTCTTGTGTAACAGCGTGGTCTTGACTGTATGTGTGGTATCAGAAAGTGTACGATGTTAGGAGAAACGTGTGGAGTTTGATGACTTAAGAATGATCCAGTGCAAAAACCTGTGAAATTTGTCATATCTGGTGTCTGTTACATCATATCATCTCTTATGATTGTTTATGAATTTTTACTTTGGCCCAGACATTTAAAAAAAAAAATGTTGCATAATCTGCTTTCCTGTACAGCACTGACACACATTAAATTCTTTTTAACCACTTCCTGTTTTCTACTTCTTATTCTAGCCTGAACTTTATGCCTTTCTATGTCTGGACATGGAAAAATCAGCAACTTTTATCATATGTAATCATCCCACATGTGTACAGACTCCTGTGCACATTCACTGAGGTGAACGCAGATGGTGCAGGCCTTTTTAAAAACATCTGTCCTTCCCAAGTGGTGTCCATGGTAACACATCAATACACCAGTCCAGAAATGTGGAAGCATGGCAGGTTAATGGGAAACAAGCAAGAGGTGATGTAAAACCCCATTCATCCTGCATGCCTCCACTGTGAGTTGGTTCTCAGGGCTTGAAAGAAAACTCTTGTAACTGTTCCATTGTTCATAACGAGGTAATGATGCAGGACTAAAGAGGAAATTAGCCTCTAACCCGACGTCACGGATACATGAATCCTGATGCTGCTTGCTAAATGAATACAACTGCTCTGTTGGTGGGGCTGCTTCAGATTCAGGGTAATTACCTTCGTATTGGAAGAATCCTGTAGGAATCAGAGGGCTTTCTAGGTCTAATCCTTTCAGCCTTTCCAATTTTGCCGTCGCTTTGTGGAATCCATTTTACAATTTATGCGTTGACTGTAGATTTTTTACCTGCAATCCTACATTGTTTTGTCTTTGTATGAGCTAATTGGTGTTGGTGAAGCCAATATAAAGCTGGTATATTGTTGCAAAGAAGCACAGATGTGCTGGCTGAGGGAACAGGGAACTAGCTTTTTTGTCAATTAAAAAGTAAATTCTGTCAAATTAATTTATAATAAATTTTTATAAAATTTAATAAATAATTTATAAATTGAACAGTTTCTCAATACCATTTTTTAATTTTATTTTATTTTTTTTATTTATTTATTTTTTTTAAATCTATTACAAACTGCATTTTGTTGTAGAATTATTGGGAATTGGGGGATAACTTATTTATTTATTAGTGTAACTATCGAATTTCCTTTCAAGGTTTGTTAGCATTCTTCCTGTTCTTGAGTATGTGAATAGTTTGTCAGATGTGTCTCGTTTCTCCAGGGGTTTAAGTGGAAAGCTATTCATACTAGAGTTTTTATTTCCTTCTTCTTGAAGGATGCAATCATTTTGGAGCTGACTGTAAAACGTATTATTAAGTACAATTAAATACGGACTTTGTGTTTCTAAGACGAGTGCAAACTTGTCCAGGCTTGAGTCAGCGTGAAGTCTCAATGCCACCCAATGTTCCACCCTTAAAAACAGCCATTGGTCTCTACAGATGAGAGTTGAGATGAGTGCTACACCTGTCTTGTGCTGAATGGCGTGCCTTAAAATGTCTTCGTTGCAGTAGGTCAGAGGGTTTATGGCTAGTCTGACAGGTGCTATGCTAGTATTTACATGCATTCTAGATTCTGAAGCGGTGTTGGAGCTCAAAAACGCCGCAGGTCTGACGACAGATGTCCTTCATGCTCGTATATTAAAGAACAAATATATCCTCAGTAACAGGTGATTGCATATCGGATTGCCATTTAGGGATAAACGTTGCTGTGAATATTCCTCTATTTATACGAGCTCTTAAAGCTACTCGAATTCATTTCCTGACTTTTCAGACCCTGAGCCAACATCAATACCCATCATTTCCTCTCCGCGATCACATTAGATTTACTTTACGTAAGCAAGTAAAGATATTTGGCATTGAGCTGATGCATTGACTTCTCGGGCCAAGCTGTAAAATCTGTTATAGATACTCGTCCTTATAAAGTACCACTCGATCCAGATGGTTATGTCTGAAAATATCAAGGTCTCGATTTCCCCAAATCCATTCGGACCATTTTGGTAATTAAATACAGAGCTGTTTTAGTGCTTCACAAGGGTTTAGGGTATGTTGCACATTCTCTATCTGTCTCCCTCTCCTTCTTCCCTGTGGTTGCTGTTTATAGGGGCGTATTGTGTTGTTGGGACAGATAGTTTATTCTGGCAGTGTCCGTCTCGCCCATCCCGCGTGGTCACCCCTCGTTGCCATGGCAGCCCAACATGACGACATCATAACAGTGTCAGTCACGGTGTCGCTGCTAGAGGGAGGAACGTGCTGACATTGAAAGGGAGTTTAAGGACTGGTGCAGTAGCTCTATTACTGGCATGGTGAAGCCTGAGCTGGGGATTATGACAACTCTGAGGCTCAGCGGCGGCTGAAGACAGGCGTCTACTCATTTTATGTGATTTATGGCAGACATCAGTGACTCTGGCCGGGGTTTGTTGACTGATGTTTATTCCCAGAGTTAACAAGGGTTGCTGTACACCTCTCAGAGTCCCTGAATTATGGACTAACACGGAGTCTTATTTCATCAATTAATTATTGTGACATCATTTGGCTTTGAATGGGCTTTATGCTGCTTGCCAAGAGAAGGCGTCCGCCGGTTTTATACCGGGGCTGTGTGCTGCGGAGTCTGTTTTGGTTTCTGTTTTTACTTCAAAATCTGAAAGTTTCTCTAGTCTGAATTCAATCCCACCTTGTCCTTGGCTGTAAATTAATGCTTGAGTCTTTACACACAGCACGGTTACTATTCTAGAGCCTTTGAGGGTTTCCAAAGGGGGGAAAAAAGTTAGATTCAGGGTTTAGTTTCTTCCTATTCCATGCTAGTAGACTTCTTAGAACACTTGCTATGGTTACAACCCTCCTTCCTGGTTTAAATGTCTTTAGAGATCTTAAATCATCAAGGCTTGTTGTGCCAGTGGAAGTGAAGGTTGTAACATAAATCAGAGGCCAGACAGCGGATTTGTTGTTTTGATGCGAATGTGTTGAAAAATCTGTTTAAAAAAGAAGCAAAGGGAGAATGTGCATCAGCAGGAATAACACTAAAATAATAAATAAAGTGCCAAAATGTAATAAAAATGAAAGAAAAAATACAGTGTCTATATTTGCATAGTCCCTTCTTAACCAAAAAAGGAAAAAAAAAAGCAAGCTCTCAAAAGAAATGGCACCCCCTATAAAGGGCTTTCTGATGTCTGACAACTGTAACTATATACAGGCCGTCTGTGCATATTACCCCGAAGGAAACACACACACACACACAACCTGCAAGATGTAAATGGCTAATATGCTCATTATATGTACAACAAAGCTGATGTTAATATATGTCAAGTACAAACATGTTTTTTATATATAATTTACTAAGCTAGCCTTATACAAAACCCTGTATTATTAAGTACAAAGACCAGCATAGTGCTAAGAATTAATAACGTATAAAATGGGTATATAGCTAAAACATACAAAAGGGTGTCGGCTCTTAACTGGGACTGATGTAATGTGTGAAAACGTGGCGTCATTTTGCCGGCAGTCTCCGTTTCATATGCTTTTAATGTGATGATGTCATTGCCGATCTGCCTATCCCTACGTTAGACATGGTTCTCCCCTAAACGAGTAGTGGAGAGAGTGGGAGACATGCAGCAAGCCAAAATACATCCAGCAACGTAACCCTCTAGTAGCATTTGAAAGGGTACAATGGAGAAAATCCATCCTAGAAGCACGGAGATGTCAACAATACAGGGACTTTATACGTTTAGCCATAGTTTTTCCTGTTCTGACCCTGGTCCTGTCCTGAACCCAGTTGTCTTTTATTATTAAATGCCAAAAAGGGAAAAAGAAAACACAAAATGAATTATAGTATTTTGGAGGAATTTGTCCCTACCCTACAGATCTCTATGCTTATCAGTGGTTCCCTATGTTTACATCCATGTTGCCATAGAAACCTACTCCATCTGCCTTTCCTCAAAATGGCTTGGTCGACAGGACTCGTCCCCATGGCGACGGCTGTGCGAAAAACAAAAGGCTGAAATCATACACGCGATTTTGTGATGCCATTTTGTGACCCTTTGGCCTCTCGCCCACTCTCCATCCCACTACTCATCAAAACATAGCAGTGTTGTGGACACAAGCGCCTGCCCTGGGGCAACAAGTAGGAGGGAGCAGGGAGAGATTTTTTCCACTCACCCGCTTCCGCTTCAATTCTGGTGGCCTTCACACACACACCAATCTCACACTCGTAATGTATCTCTCACATGTGCACACTGAGCTGTCCTGGTAGCTCAAGCCGGACTTTTAAACTGGTGGGAAGAACTCAAACTCATTCAGCTAAGCACTCAGCTTCTCTAGCACAAACATCTGTTTCCTGTTAGCCACCCAGACCTAATTCCTCACACGCCTTTAAATGAGCTAACGAGTGGCCGTTAACATTCGCACAAGGTCCGGAGAAAGTGGGAGAAAGAAAGGAAAGCGGATTAAGCTCCAGCTAAAGGATGTTGGACATGAGACCGAATCATCAATCATGACAATTATGGTCAACCACTTCCTCACTCAGACGTGAAGGATCTATGTAACAGCACATCAGCATGAAAACACACACACACACACATACATGCTGAGAATTTGGAGCAGCTGCAGAATATCTTAGCAAGAGAAGAGTACAGCATATTTAAAACTTATCTAACGCATTGCTATACATTTACTACATAATTATATGACCATTAGGCATATTTCTAGACATATTTACTAGTTTAGGTGTTTTGTATTGTCAGATGTTTTTTTCTAGAGATAAATGATAAACCCAATAATCTAATAAAGAGATTGGATTTGTTTATACGCAAGATACTTTTACTCAAATATTTGTGATGTTCCTTATAAGACACTAAACACTAATTCTTTGTGTGTGTGTGTGTGTGTGTGTTTGTAAGACTAAATGAGCAAATTAACAAATTTAGCTTGGATCACAAATGTTCCTTCATTTTCGCAAGTAACAAAAAACGGTGAGTTAATATGTGCAATAAAGATAGTCCGAATTTTTTTCACCCACTTTCACGTTCATAACTTCTTTGGAGACTACGAGTGTGATAGCAAAATATTTTTTAAGGTATACACGAGTCAGATAAATATTTTGCTATCAGCATTAAGTTAACAGTAAAAGAGGCTATTGAGAAGAATATATCAGGAGTAGATTTTTTTTTATTTTGCAGCTAGAAATTACATTCAATTTCTAAGAGATGTCACACTTTAACAATGTTTATTTGTCTCATACACACATACACAGTGTAACTCATACACCTATCTATATATATATATATATATATATATACTGTACATGAGATCCCTGGGAAATCGCTTCACATTTCCTGAGTGGCACAACAGAAAAGCATTCATCCGAGCATCAGATCATATGTTTGAATCCCGATGATGCCACAGCATGTGTGGCTGGGAGTCTTGAGGGCATAGTTGGCTGTGCACAGTAGGTACGATGGATGGTATGCTCTCTCTCTCTCTCTCCGATCTGTGACAGAGTGTCTGTGAGTTCATGTCTGCAGAAGAGGGCAGATAAAAGGGGTGGTAATTGTCCAGTGACCAAATTGGTGAGATAATGTGATGTGATTGGTGTTAAAACTACATTCTCTGTAAAGTGAAGATTTTTTGTAAAATTGAAACTACAAATATGCTTCTCTGTTGCAGCAAGCAGCTTAGTAACTAAAGAGGTATTATTTATCATTTTAAACTCTAGTTACGGAAAAAGGACTGGATTTGAAAGAGATTTAAAAAAAAAAATTAAATATATATGAATAAATATCCATATATTCCAATATTTATACATTCACTGGCTTTTTTTCTTGGGTTTTAGCCAAAATTCTTCCACAGTGACATCTGATGAGTTTTCCTAGACCGACACACACACACACACACACACACACACAGATAGATCTAAGTCAGATCTATTTAAATAAGTAGGATTAAACAAAAATAACAACAGGAAGTAGCTCTTGTGGTCTGCCTTGTCTTAACAGGTCATCTTTGCCATGCACGCTAGCTGAGTCTTGGTCCTACTGCTGAATAAAGTAAATACATCTGGAAAAGTCACTCCGGTCGTTGTGCTTGAATATCAGTTACGCTACCACTCCACTCTGATCGTAGGTTCCTGTTGTATTGGTGTCATATTATTTAGGAATTTAACTAGAAAAGGAGATGGTAGTGTAATCAAACCGGCAATATAATGCATCACACACCCTGCTTTTCATTTCACGGAAGTTCAAGAGTGCGCTGCCATTTTTAACTGACTTCTGAAGAATAGACCTCACCAAATCCTCGTTAATCACAATATGACACCGAGCGAGCGCTCAATCACTTTTTGACATGTTTTTCAAATGCCAGGCGCAAAGGCAAAGACGACGCTTTACTTCTGCTTCCTTCAAAGCATCTCGCTGGGCTGAGGCTGATAATATAACAAAGTGTAGCCATGGCAACATAAACACACTTTCTAAACATGTCAGTCATGCAGAGGTCATTCCAGATCACAGCATCAGAGCAGTTTTGCGTGTGCACAGTTCACAATGCAATGCAGTCTGACAAGGAAACCCAGAGGCTTAGATTGAGAGAACCCATGTACTTTTTATTTACATATTGTTTTAGGACAAAGAAAATACAACAAAGAATATAAAACACTGTGGAAGAGCAGGTATCACCCTGAACACTCACTTTAGTAGATAATACTCTGCCCTACAGCAGTATAGTGTGGTATATGTATAACACAGACAATAATATAGAAAGAAATTCCCTGTACTGAGAAAAGAACAAACAGTAAGACAGTATGTAAGGAATAAAATACATAAGGGTGTGCTGATGGAGGAAAGATGAAGCGTTGATACTGTAGTCCAACTTCAACAGCATGTCATGAAGTCTTTTATTCCTCTTATCCCACAACAATCTGCCAACAATTTACAATTCATTCATTAACAACCAACACGTCATACTTTTCAACCATTTATAGTTACATTTAATGTTGTGGAACATTATATAAGACTAAATAAATCACAACTTGTCACGTTTCCAAAAAAAACACAATACATTAACGCCATTTCGCAGACACCCTTATTTAAAACGACTTAAATGATCTCATTTTATGCAAATGAGGGTTAAGGGTCTTGCTCAGGGGCAGCTTGGTGTACCTCGGATTCAAGGTCACAACCTCCCGATTAGTAACTAACACCTTACCCACGAGGCTACCACATCCCCATGATATAAGGTGACCTGAATACTTGGAAAACTGTTCCAAACTCTGACACTGGAGACTCCTTTCTTTGCTATTGGTAAATAAATATCAGTTCCTTAAAGAAATCTTGTTAAATAACAACCACCCTTTTTTTTATCCTTTTATTATTAGGCTATAATCAGCTCCCTAGGTGGGAGTGGAGGCACTGCTGTGGACACTGACTCACTATTTATTGGGACACTGATGTCTTGTGTCCCAATGATGACTAATTTCCTCAACCGTCAGTATGTATACGTTTTACATTTCATATAAATTAGCTAATTTAATCACGTGTTTCTGACTTCAATCAGAATTGTAGGCTACCTGATTTATAAAAATTATTAAACATTTAAAAGTCGTTAGGCTTAAACAACTAGTATATAGAACATCAAATAAAGTTAGAAATAGCTAATGTAACTAATCATTTGAGAGTTTGCTATTAAGTAGTCTTCGTTTGTCACATATACTTTACTGCACGGTGAAATTCTTTCTTCGTATATCCCATCCTTGGAGGGTTGAGGTCAGAGAGCAGGGTCAGCCATAATGCAAGTGCCCCTGGAGCAGGGGGGTTGAGGTCCTTGCTCAAAGGCCCAACGTTGGCAGCTTGGCAGTGCTGGGGCTTGAACCTTGATCTTCTTATTAACAAGCCAGAGCCTAACAGCACTTGTGTTACCATCACCCGTGGAAAAAAAGTCTGATCAAATTCCGGCCTCTGAGTATGTAACCCTCTGAATATATGGAGTTAGAGATTAATTTACAAATAAGGGGTAAAGGAATAGTGTGTTGCAGAATTTTATTGCACTAAACTGCTTCTTGGTGCAAATGTAGCTAGTTACTGTAAAAGCTACCTTATTCTGAAAATAGCTTACCGTGCAATGATTTGAAAATATAGTTAAGCTAGTAGGATAGCTAGCTACTTCCTTTTAATTACATTTATACTTAAGATATGACCAAAACAAAGGTAGTTTGAAAAATTTGGAGCTGGAGTTTTCATTTAATGATACTGTTATCCCTAGGAAAAACCTTGGACTTAACCCTGGAGTATGAAGAGTACAAACTCTTAAATGTAAACATTAAGTTCATAAAAAGACTCTGCAGATAGACATCTTTCCACTTCTCCTAGTCCAGAAGCTTAGACATACTGCTATGGGACTCCAGGCCCTGACATGTATGGTCCATTAGTGAAAGCTAAAAGCCTGGGACAACGTGCATGAGTGTTCTTCATCCATGCCTCATTTCCAGCACTCTGAATTGTCCTTGATGTGTGAAATATCTATCTTTTTTGTTTTGGATGAAAGTTTTGAGGACTGCCTCTGCTGCTAGGCAATAGAATTTCATTTATGAGACTACACTAAGAAACAAATTCCATAGAGCCTTCATAGAGAAATATGTAAAACTCATTTATTTGGATTTTTTTTTTTTTGCTTCCATGTATAAAGATTGTCTCTCCAAATGCACTGTTCAATCTCTCTCTCTCTCTCTCTCTCACACACACACACACACACACACACACTTTAGTTTTGCAGTGGCATATGGTTTTGGTGTCTATATCACTTTGTCCCAGCCACAGTAATAGAATCTGGTTAAGGGAGTGGATTGAGACTGATCACATCATTAAGTCCCTATTTTCAATGGCAACATAACAAACAAAGCTGTATCACATGGCGGTGTTGGTCTCTGACTGGTCAACTTATGCACACCCACCCACTTTGTTTTTACTTTCTCTGCCACACAATTATGTCCATGGAAAGATCCCACAGTCTGAGAAAACCTTTTACATGCTGAAATGTGCTACTTACGCTGATAACCCTGATGTCTTCTCTATATATTACAGTTAGAGCTTATAGCAGGTGGGATTAGATTAGTTGCATATAACTGTATCCACTGTCACCTGTGCTGTGTGTGCAAGTGCTCTTCTCTGTTTTGATGATGATGATGATGATGATGATTATGAAGATGATGATGATGTGACCGCACTAGAGCATCGCAGGCATTTTGACAGTCTTTGTCATTCTCTAATTGAAATGACCTATCTGCTTTACTATGACATGTAAACTTATCAAAGTGTGACATTCACTGTGAAAGATGTTTTAAAAGAATTTTACTGCTGTTTGTTAAATTCATTTTGTTATAAGCAGTCCATTATATGCATGAATATATATATATATATATATATATATCTTTTTTATGTCAAGAATTTAGACATCCGTCTGGTTTTACAGACTGCCGCAGTTTTATTACTGTAGACAATTAATGTTATGCTAACACCTAAGCCACAACACAACCATAAAATAGAAATTATAATTGAATTTTTTAGATTAAAAGTTGCAGGTTTTGTGAAAAACACTATTATGTCAGGACCATGTTGTATTTGTATATTTGACATTATGCCATTGTTATGATAGCCCTTTTTGGTCTCTCTCTCTCTCTCTCTCTCTCTCTCTCTCTCACACACACACACACACACAGACACACTCACACACAATGCTTGTCCGAACAATGAGTGTTTGTACTCATAAACACACCCAATTTCGGTGTTGTGCTGATTGAACTGTATCCATGCAAATATTTATGATGAAAACACAAGACATCAGATCAGGTAGAGAATCAGGTTGTTTAACAGTTGAGCCTTCCAGCAGCGATTACCTCAAATAAATAACTAAATATTCTCATTCTCTCATTCTAACAAACCCACACGCGGAGTATCAGTGTTCATCATGGACGTTTTTACACACATGGAACTCAACAGTCTTAAAAGAAACAACTAGGATTTATGCTCGCAAATTTAAAACAGCTTACACGACTGCATGAAAAGTTACCATGGTTACGGTTAGTTTTCAGGGTGGGGTTTCTGTTTATACCTTTTGTCAGGACCTTTAGTTAAATTGAACAAATCACAAATCAATCCAAATACTTTGTTCGTATACTTGCGCACATAAATTTGGACTTTTGGGGATTTTGGTAAATATGAGGCAGAGGCTAGAACAGAACGATTTGTGTTTGCGTCTCTCTCTTGGGCTTGTCGCAGACACACCAACACTTTTGGCAGTAAGTTTCTGTAAAAGAAGAAAAGCTCTCCGTCAGGGCTGGAAACAATAACGTACATTTATACGCTCATTAAACAATCAGTACGATAAGGTTTTCTGTGAAATCATGATGTTTTACATTATTATTGCTTTCCATAGGGGAAAAATCAGGAAGGAAAATGAGAAGTAGAAAATCTGTGAAATCCAGGGTTTGTTTAAAAACTGCGCAGCCCATTAACTTGTAGGAATGGATCCAGCCCGGGTTCCCTTCGCCTCCTTAATTTTAAGCTTGCGATAATTAAAAATATATTTCTGAATGACATCAGACAGCACTAGATCATATTTGGCTCACTTGAGGCTATTACAAAGCTTCGCACCCGTCTGTTTATTCATCCTGTCCAGACAAAATGGAGGTGGTAGGGTGGGCAATGCTGGAAATTGTAATGCCATAGCAGCAGACAGTGTGCAGAGAAAGAAAGAAAGAGAGAGAGAGAG